>NC_069504.1:1068428047-1068435547 GCF_027579735.1 Bombina bombina
TATATATATATATATACACACACAGAGAAATGCACTCACAGGAACGAACAACCAGCTCAATACTATTGTTAGCCTGTTCTATGGCGATTTACCACCTGGGTCCAACTTTTTTTAGCCCAGCAATGCTTTTCACAGAGTAGAACTTTCCTGTAGTATATCAGTCTGATCCCGCCTATTACGGTCAGTCCAGCACTGAAATACCAGGCAATTCCTCTCTGAACAAGGAACAAAGCAACCCCAGATGATTGTTTCGGCCTTCATTGGGCCTCGTCAGTGAGGTGTAACAGTATCCCTCTAAGCACACTGAGCAAGGAGTCCACGTCTGGTTTCCCCTTTTTCCCATTGGGAGACTAAATACACACAGAGAGAAATGCACTCACAGGAACGAACAACCAGCTCAATACTATTGTTAGCCTGTTCTATGGCGATTTACCACCTGGGTCCAACTTCTTTTAGCCCAGCAATGCTTTTCACAGAGTAGAACTTTCCTGTAGTATATCAGTCTGATCCCGCCTATTACGGTCAGTCCAGCACCGAAATACCAGGCAATTCCTCTCTGAACAAGGAACAAAGCAACCCCAGACAATCGTTTCGGCCTTCATTGGGCCTCGTCAGTGAGGTGTAAAAGTATCCCTCTGCACTTCTCTCTGTATGTATTTCATCTCCCTATGGGAAAAAGGGGCAACCAGACGTGGACTCCTTGCTCAGTGTGCTTAGAGGAATATATCTACACCTCACTGACGAGGCCCAATGAAGGCCGAAACGATCGTCTGGGGTTGCTGTGTTCCTTGTTCAGAGAGGAATTGCCTGGTATTTCGGCACTGGACTGACCGTAATAGGCGGGATCAGACTGATATACTACAGGAAAGTTCTACTCTGTGAAAGGCATTACTGGGCTAAAAAGCTGCACCCAGGTGGTAAATCACCATAGAACAGGCTAACAATGTTATTGAGCCAGTTGTTCGTTCCTGTGAGTGCACTTCTCTCTGTATATATATATATATATATATATATATACATGATTATATATAGGTTTAGCTAGATACAGATATACAGTATATATACAGTATCTCACAAAAGTGGGTACACCCCTCACATTTTTGTAAATAATTTATTATATCTTTTCATGTGACAACACTAAAGAAAAGACACTTTGCTACAATGTAAAGTAGTGAGTGTACAGCCTGTATAACAGTGTAAATTTGCTGTCCCCTCAAAATAACTCAACACACAGCCATTGATGTCTAAACCATTGGCAATAAAAGTGAGTACACCCCTATGTGGAAATGTCCAAATTGGGCCCAATTAGTCATTTTCCCTCCCCGGTGTCATGTGACTTGTTAGTGTTACAAAGTCTCAGGTGTGAATGGGGAGTAGGTGTGTTAAATTTGGTGTTATTGTTTTCACACTCTCTCATACTGGTCACTGGAAGTTCAACATGGCACCTCATGTCACAGAACTCTCTGAGGATCTAAAAAAAAGAATTGTTCCTCTACATAAAAATGGTATAGGCTATAAGAAGACTGCCAAGACCCTGAAACTGAGCTGCAGCATGGTGGGCAAGGCCATACAGCAGTTTCACAGGAAAGAATCCACTCAGCACAGGCTTTGCCATGGTCGACCAAAGAAGTTGAGTGCACGTGCTCAGCGTCATATCCAGAGATTGTCTTTGGGAAATAGACGTATAAGTGCTGCCAGTATTGCTGCAGAGGTTGAAGGGGTGGGGGGTCAGCCTGTCAGTGCTCAGACCATACGCCGCACACTGCATCAAATTGGTCTGCAAGGCTGTCGTCCCAGAAGGAAGCCTCTTCTAAAGATTATGCACAAAAAATCCTGCAAACAGTTTGCTGAAGACAAGCAGACTAAGGACATGGATTACTGGAACCATGTCCTGTGGTCCGCTGAGATTAAGATAAACTTATTTGGTTCAGATGGTGTCAAGCATGTGTGGCGGTAACCAGGTGAGGAGTACAAAGACAAATGTGTCTTGCCAACAGTCAAGCATGGTGGTGGGAGTGTCATAGTCTGGCCATGCATGAGTGCTGCCAGCACCTGGGAGCTAAAGTTCATTGAGGGAACCATGAATGCCAACATGTACTGTGCCACACTGAAGCAGAGCATGATCCCCTCCCTCCGGAAACTGGGCCACAGGGCAGTATTCCAACATGATAACGACCCCAAACACACTTCCAACCACTGCCTTGTTAAAGAAGCTGAGTGTAAAGGTGATGGACTGGCCAAGCATGTCTCCAGACCTAAACCCTATTGAGCATCTGTGGGGCATCCTCAAACGGAAGGTGGGGGAGCGCAAGGTCTCTAACATCCACCAGCTTCGTGATGTTGTCATGAAGGAGTGGAAGAGGACTCCAGTGGCAACCTGTGAAGCTCTGGTGAACTCCATGCCCAAGAGGGTTAAGGCAGTGCTTGAAAATAATGGTGGCCACACAAAATATTGACACTTTGGCCTCAATTTGGACATTTCCACTTAGGGGTGTACTCACTTTTGTTGCCAACTGTTTAGACATTAATGGCTGTGTGTTGAGTTATTTTGGGGGGACAGCAAATTTACAATGTTTTACAGGCTGTACACTCACTACTTTACATTGTAGCAAAGTGTCATTTCTTCATTTCTTCAGTGTTGTCACATGAAAAGAGATAATAAAATATTTACAAAAATGTGAGGGGTGTACTCACTTTTGTGAGATACTGTATATATATATATATATATATATATATATTAAAATACAAGGAACATATTCCACTATGTGAAGAACATTGGAATGTAGAATATTTACAATATATACATAGTTAAACACTTTGTTAAATATAAATATTGCATGGATATGAGTTTACATGTTTTCATCTACTTGACTATTTATGTGTACATATGTATTTATTTGTTTATATGTGTATATGTCTGTAAATACATATATACACATATTAATACATATGTACACATATATAGACATATATATATACTGTATATACAGTATATATTGAATTATTTTTTTTTTATTTTTTTATTTCCCTTTACCTAAAATATTTCAGTTTGTTTTTCAATTGAGTTGTGCAGTTTATAGGTCACATTAAAGGTGGACAAAGTTCTGAAATGATTTATCTTTGTCTCATTTTTTTACATCACAGAAACCTGACATTTTAACAGGGGTGTGTAGACTTTTTATATCCACTGTATATATATGAATATATATATATATATAGTATATGTCTAGATATCTCGAGATCTATATGTGAATATCTCTTTGAAAATTCCTCTGAGATATTGTTTAATGTGCATAAGATTGTAATGTGAAATCTTTTTATTATCTCCAGTGTTAAACATATCTCTATACATATAAATCCATGTTTCTCTATGTATGTACTGTATGTCAAGGTAAAATCCCTTCATCTGCTTTATTTTTTTAACACCCGAGATCTCCTATCTTTGAGCCCTTATAACTTTTAGGGCAATATTTTTTTTAAATAACTTTTATCAAACAGTGTTAATATGAGTGTAACTGTAATGTAATGCATTTTGGAAGTGTTTTGTGAAACTTTTATGTTGCGGAAAACTGTTAACTACAGCTCTTCGAGCATGGAAAGGATTCTTGCGTAAATGCGAATGCGCACGTGAAATCGTGATTTTTTTAAGACTTATAATATCAGGGCAATGAAAATTGCTTGCGAAAAGACCATATCATGCACAAAAAAGACATACCGTGCGATTTGTAATTTTGCCCAAAGTGTTTTCTGACAAGTTAACATGAGCTCTAACTTGTATGCAAACGTTTGTGAAAACCCGATATTGCTGGCATGCAAAAGATAGCGCTCCACTCGTAGTTTGGCAGAGTAAATAACCATTACCCTTTTCCCTACAATAATCAATTTACTTTTTATTAGAGTTAATTATTACTTTCCATTAATTTGTAAATTTCTAATTTGCTTGAGATATCTTCACTTCATCTTAGAAATGTAAAAGTTTACAATAACTGGTCTTAGTTATATGCTTTTGTTGTTTTCCTCCCAGGACCCCCACTCTGAACCATTTCTGTGGGATTAATGTCTGAGATAATTTAAATCACCAACCCTGGTGTGTGTAACACATATTTTACATTTCTTTGTTTTTCACATAGAAAATAACGTAATTTTTATTATTAAATATATATTTCTATATATATCTATACAGTAGGAATAGACATACAGGCATAGGTATATAGAAATATATATTTACAATAATAATTACATTGTTCTGTATGTGAAGAACATTGGAATGTGAAATATTCATAACTGCTGTCTGTTTAGTTTTTCTTCTGTGTTTTTCTTCTGTGTTCTCCATTGACTTCTATGGGGAGAATATGTTACGCTGTTTCGATATTTGGGTAGTGCACGTCGGGTTTCACTTGCGCACAAACTTTTTACTTTCATATTGTAATGCGCACTCTACCCGACGAACGCAAAAAGCCTCCGTATAGCAAAGTTTGGGCTCCAGAGGGAGCGTTAAATTGCGCTTCATTTATAATCTAGCCCAGTTTGAACTGTAAGATATGTAGAGAGATATTGTAAACAGTGCTGTTGCCTTTTTTCAGTTTAAAAGTTAATAAAATACATAATCAAGGTCAGTACAATTATTTACTAATATACAGCAACAGTATGCAATGCAGTAAAATTAAATTACTCCAGGCATATAGGTTGCTTTGGGCAATGAGCATAAGTGTAATACTGGGAAGTCATTATGATAAAATAAATTAATAACCATGACTGTTGTAATAGCGTATATATATATATATATATATATATATATATATATATATATATATATATTTATATATATATATATATATATATATATATATATATTTATACATACAAATCGTGCATACATTTTACTAAATTTTACAAAAATTTGCCTGTGTAGACATGATTTTTTTTAATGATGATGAAGATATTTTCTTGTACAGTAGTCTGATTTAGAGTAAATAAAATGTTTGTTTGCTCCCTTGTTTAATCACTAGTTTTCTTCTCAATAAACTTGCAAGAAATCTTACATTCTAAACTTGCTATGTTTTACATAAGAACATCTGCAACTGCTTATTCTGGCTCACTTCTCCAGATACACAGTGAAAATCCCAAATGAGTGTATGATTTTTCAGTGATGATTTATATTTTATAAATTTTGCCAAGGGCCTTACTCCAACAAAAAAAAAGACTAAGCAGCGAATTAGGAAGGCTAAAGTTCATGCAGAACTGCAGATTGCACAGTTAATGAGGCACGGGGACAAAACCTTCTTTAGATATATCAGTGAAAGGAGAACAACTAAGGGCTATTTTAACGTGAGCTCGCTATTACAAAGTGGCTGGTTAATGCTCCTGTGAGCTAGTGGTTTCACTTTGCGCTTAGCACAATTAACTAGAGGTCAGAAATCTGATTAATTAAAAAAAAGCAACCCCAATTCCCCCCCCCCAAAAAAAAAAGATAGTGAAGATAGAGTGACTACATTAGGATGCCACGAATATTGGGAATGGTCTTAGCACTAAACTTTTTTTTTTACAGAGGATGAGGTTTTATTTTCATTATTAAAAATAAAAGTTAAAATGTCTGTGGGTCCTCATAATATTCACCATGAATTTTAAAGGCATTTTGATCTGTGCTATCAATCACTGTTGACAGCAGTTGTCCAGAAGATTGGAGAATAGCAAATGTATTACCTCTCCATACAAAGGGCAGAAATGAAGACTCTGGAAACCACTGGCTAGTCAGTTTAACTTCAGTAGTAGAGAAATTAATGGAATTGACCTACAAAGAATTATGACTTATATAAAGAGAAACAATATAGATTACCAAAATCAGCATGGTTTTACATCAGGAAGATCATGTCAGCGTAATATAATTGACTTATTTGATTATATAAGCAAGAGTGCAGTCTTTTATGAAGCATATATCAATTTGCCACACAACAAACTAATTCCAGAAACTGTATTTTCTTTGTCTAGACTATACTTGATAATTGTGAACTGGGTAGAATGCCCAGTTAGATGACACAGGGGTTGATAACATTCCTTTAGGACAGTTTATCAAATTATTTATCTACAAAAGTCTCCATAGACTTTAATGGTGTTTTTCTGTTGAAAATCATAAGATTGTTGATCATAAGATGTTTTTCCAAATGATTGAAATTGACCCCACTGTGTGCATTCTGCAGAGGGAGTAGTTATTAGTGGTGTTCCTCAGGGGTCAGTTCTGTGGCCTGTTTATTAAATATATTTATCAGTGATATTAGCAAAGGGCTACAGGATAAAGTATTATTATTATATTCTGTTATTTGTAGAGCGCCAACATATTCTGTATCGCTATAAACATAGGCATGATATGCAACGTAAAAGTGGGTAGAGGGCCCTGCCGAAAGTTACAATCTTGTAGTCAACTATACAGAAGGTGATCTACAAACAGCTGGGCTCATAGGCTAACATGCTAAGGGGGTTCAAGAGGGTAACAAAAGAGAAGAGGAACTGAGGTTAGAAAAGGTTTGGATACGTTGTATGCATCCCTTAAAAGTCTTTCGGGAGCACTTGAAACTTCCAAAACTAGGGGAGAGTCTTGTGGAGCGATGCAGAGAGTTTCACAAAATAGGGGCCAGTATGGAGAAGTCCTGTAGATGGGAATGTGAGAAGGTAACATGAGAGGAGGAGAGGTGGCTGTGAGCAGAGAGAAGGGGATGGAAGGGAGATTATCTGGAGACAAAGTCAGAGATATAGGGGGAGCAGTGCAATTGAGGGCCTTGTATGTCAGAGTCAGAATTTTGGGCCAGATTATGAATGGATCACAAAATATCGCTTATGTAGCTATAGCTGTGGAGGATTGGATCGAGAGGACAGGTATTCAGGTGAGAGAACAGTATAAGGCCAGAAATGTCTTCCTCAGTAATACGGGCGAAAGAGCTGAATTTATGGCTTTGTGGGTTTTGGACGACTGCAAGGTTTTAAGGGGGTAGGAGACTTACTTTGTTAAGTGATTATTTAATTTCTGATAGAATCAATTTTTTTATTGAAGTGGCTGGCAAAATCTTAAGCTGAGAAAGAAGTTGTAATAGGAGGTTGGGTTGGGTGGGGAAGAGTATTGAAAGTGGAGAACAGACATTTTAGGTTTGAAAAAAGAGTAGAGAAAAGTAATCTTGCTTAAGAGTTTAAGGGCAGAATAGTAGGAGTTCAAAATTATGCCTGTTTGCAGATGATACAAAAGTTTGTAATAGAGTTGATGTCCTAGAGGTGATGGACCAAATGAGAAGTGATATTGAAAAAATGGAGGATTGGGCAAATGGCTGGGATCTTTTAAAGTTTAACATTGCAAAGTAAAATTTCATGCACTTAGGAAGGAAAATACAAAGGTTTATTCCAGACTCAATGACACTTTACTGACTGTTACAAAAGAGGAACAGAACTAATGCAATGAATAAGGCCAGAAGAATGATTGGTTGTATTGGTAGAGGTATTTGCAGCAGAAATAGT
>NC_069504.1:1068738047-1068928047 GCF_027579735.1 Bombina bombina
GATCCCACCGCAACCTAAATAAAGTTATTAACCCCTATCCCGCTGCTACCGGACCCCGCCACCACTAAATAAGCGTATTAACCCCTAAACCTCTTGCTAAAAATAGCACTTCTATTTTTGAGGTTATATTATATAGTCCAACATATTTATTATCGCTTGAGCAATACTTTAGTGCATGCTAACAACCGTATATCGAATATCACAGGTGCGCCAATTCCTTGCGTAATAGATTTCAGTGGGGGCGCACAGTAAAATGTCAGATATCTCTTAAGTACTAAGCCGATGGTGCACAGAAAATCCACTTGCAATCACTGTGAATGAAGTGAGCGGAGGAGGTGTGTGCACCATTGTGGGATAATCTTCATGATTTCAAAGCTTTGATACAAGTCACTTGAACTATGATCATTTAAAAAGCTCTCTTTAATTCATCAAGTTGGGAACTACAATAATAATAATAAGGGGTACCTCTCTATCATTGCTAGCAGACTTCTATGTCTCAGCAGTTTGTTCTGCATTGAAGTTATTTTTTGCTCATGCCTATTTATTATGTTGCTAACAATCGGCTAGATTACTAGTCTTGCGTTATGAGTAAAAAAGCAGCGTTAAGCCTCATAACGCTGCTTTTTTACTACCGCTGCTATTACGAGTCTTGTAGGTACAGCTGTCCTTACCGCAAATCAACTTAAGCAATTTGCGTATAGTCTATTTTCAATGGGACTTCCATAGCGCTGATATTACAAGTTTTTTTTTTTAGCCAATCGGAATTAAGGTTGAAAGCCAATAGGATTTTTTCAACCTTAAAGGGACATTAAACACTTTGAGATGGTAATATAAAATGATAAATTGTATATGTAAAACAACTCTGCAATATACTTTCATTATTTATTTTGTCCTCTTTGCCTGTAATTCCATTCTGAAATTGTGAGCTTTCAGTTCCTGTTAGAAATGGAAGTGCAGAACACTGTTAAATCCAGCACAACCATTGGCTGCACACTCTAATGACCTATGTATAACTGTCCCTAATTGGCCACAGCAGAGAAGGTAACACAAGTTACAACATGGCAGCTCCCAGTGTTTTATAGACACTAAACCTTTACACTTATTTTGTCACTTTTTAAACAACTAATGAAACTTTAAAAAATACATCTACATGTTAGTCATGGACCAATCTTTTCTTTGAATGCATCATTCTATCTAGCATGTATTTAGTGTTTAATGTCCCTTTAATTCCGATTGGCTGATAGAATTCTATCAGCCAATCGGAATCTAAGGGACGCCATCTTGGATGACGTCACTTAAAGAGACATTCATTTTGGAAGAAGACTTCGTTGGAAGAGGATGCTCCCTGCCGGATGTCTTAAAGATGGACCTGCTCCCCGCCGGATGGATGAAGATAGAAGATGCCGTCTGGATGAAGACTTCTGCCCCTCTGGAGGACCACTTCTCCCGGCTTGGATGAAGACTTCTCCTGGCTTCGTTGAGGACTTCTTGCCGCTTCGTTGAGGACTTCTCCCGGCTTCGTTGAGGATGGATGTCGGATCTTCAAAACTGTAAGTGGATCTTCAGGGGTTAGTGTTAGGTTTTTTTAAGGGTTTATTGGGTGGGTTTTATTTTTAGGTTAGGGTTTGGGCCGCAATAGAGCTAAATGCCCTTTTAAGGGCAATGCCCATACAAATGCCCTTTTCAGGGCAATGGAAAGCTTAGATTTTTTAGTTAGGGTTTTATTTGGGGGGTTGGTTGTGTGGGTGGTGGGTTTTACTGTTGGGGGGGTTGTTTGTATTTTTTTAACAGGTTAAAGAGCTGATTTCTTTGGGGCAATGCCCTGCAAAAACCCCCTTTAAGGGCTATTAGTAGTTTGGTTTAGGCTAGGGGTATTTTTTATTTTGGGGGGGCTTTTTTATTTTGATAGGGCTATTTGATTAGGTATAATTAGTTTAAATATCTTGTAATTTGTTTTTTATTTTGTGTAATTTAGTGTTTTTTTTTTTGGATTTTAGGTCATTGTATTTAATTTATTTAATTGTATTTAATTTAGGTAATTTATTTAATTGTAGTGTAGTGTTAGGTGTTAGTGTAACTTAGGTTAGGTTTTATTTTACAGGTAAATTTGTATTTATTTTAGCTAGGTAGTTAGTAAATAGTTAATAACTATTTAGTAACTATTCTACCTAGTTAAAATAAATACAAACTTGCCTGTGAAATAAAAATAAAACCTAAGATAGATACAATGTAACTATAAGCTATATTGTAGCTAGCTTAGTGTTTATTTTACAGTTAAGTATTTATTTTTGAATAGGAATTAGTTAGTTATTTATAGTAGGTTTGATTTAGATTTAGTTGAATTATATTTAAGTTAGGGGGTGTTAGGGTTAGATTTAGATTTAGGGGTTAATACATTTAGTATAGTGGCAGTGACGTTGGGGGCAGCAGATTAGGGGTTAATAAATGTAGGTAGGTTGCGGCAATGTTAGGGGCGGCAGATTAGGGGTTAATACTATTTAACTAGTGTTTGCGATGCGGGAGTGCGGCAGTTTAGGGGTTAATATGTTTATTATAGTGCCAGCGATGTCCGGAGCGGCAGATTAGGAGTAAATAAATATAATGTAGGTGTCGGCAATGTCGGGGGCAGCAGTCATCGATCTCGCGTCTATTTAGCTTTTTACCAACTTTATTTATACCCTGTCACTAAACGCTGCCACTATACTAAAATGTTTAACCCCTATCCCACCGCTCCCCGACCCCACCACAACCTAAATAAACGTATTAACCCCTATCCTGCCGCTCTCGGACCCCGCCACAACCTAAATAAATGTATTAACCCCTATCCCGCCGCTCCCGGACCCCGCCACAACCTAGATAAAGTTATTAACCCCATCCTGTTGCTCCTGGATCCCACCGCAACCTAAATAAAGTTATTAACCCCTATCCCGCTGCTACCGGACCCCGCCACCACTAAATAAGCGTATTAACCCCTAAACCTCTTGCTAAAAATAGCACTTCTATTTTTGAGGTTATATTATATAGTCCAACATATTTATTATCGCTTGAGCAATACTTTAGTGCATGCTAACAACCGTATATCGAATATCACAGGTGCGCCAATTCCTTGCGTAATAGATTTCAGTGGGGGCGCACAGTAAAATGTCAGATATCTCTTAAGTACTAAGCCGATGGTGCACAGAAAATCCACTTGCAATCACTGTGAATGAAGTGAGCGGAGGAGGTGTGTGCACCATTGTGGGATAATCTTCATGATTTCAAAGCTTTGATACAAGTCACTTGAACTATGATTATTTAAAAAGCTCTCTTTAATTCATCAAGTTGGGAACTACAATAATAATAATAAGGGGTACCTCTCTATCATTGCTAGCAGACTTCTATGTCTCAGCAGTTTGTTCTGCATTGAAGTTATTTTTTGCTCATGCCTATTTATTATGTTGCTAACAATCGGCTAGATTACTAGTCTTGCGTTATGAGTAAAAAAGCAGCGTTAAGCCTCATAACGCTGCTTTTTTACTACCGCTGCTATTACGAGTCTTGTAGGTACAGCTGTCCTTACCGCAAATCAACTTAAGCAATTTGCGTATAGTCTATTTTCAATGGGACTTCCATAGCGCTGGTATTACAAGTTTTTTTTTAGCCAATCGGAATTAAGGTTGAAAGCCAATAGGATTTTTTCAACCTTAAAGGGACATTAAACACTTTGAGATGGTAATATAAAATGATAAATTGTATATGTAAAACAACTCTGCAATATACTTTCATTATTTATTTTGTCCTCTTTGCCTGTAATTCCATTCTGAAATTGTGAGCTTTCAGTTCCTGTTAGAAATGGAAGTGCAGAACACTGTTAAATCCAGCACAACCATTGGCTGCACACTCTAATGACCTATGTATAACTGTCCCTAATTGGCCACAGCAGAGAAGGTAACACAAGTTACAACATGGCAGCTCCCAGTGTTTTATAGACACTAAACCTTTACACTTATTTTGTCACTTTTTAAACAACTAATGAAACTTTAAAAAATACATCTACATGTTAGTCATGGACCAATCTTTTCTTTGAATGCATCATTCTATCTAGCATGTATTTAGTGTTTAATGTCCCTTTAATTCCGATTGGCTGATAGAATTCTATCAGCCAATCGGAATCTAAGGGACGCCATCTTGGATGACATCACTTAAAGAGACATTCATTTTGGAAGAAGACTTCGTTGGAAGAGGATGCTCCCTGCCGGATGTCTTAAAGATGGACCTGCTCCCCGCCGGATGGATGAAGATAGAAGATGCCGTCTGGATGAAGACTTCTGCCCCTCTGGAGGACCACTTCTCCCGGCTTGGATGAAGACTTCTCCTGGCTTCGTTGAGGACTTCTTGCCGCTTCGTTGAGGACTTCTCCCGGCTTCGTTGAGGATGGATGTCGGATCTTCAAAACTGTAAGTGGATCTTCAGGGGTTAGTGTTAGGTTTTTTTAAGGGTTTATTGGGTGGGTTTTATTTTTAGGTTAGGGTTTGGGCCGCAATAGAGCTAAATGCCCTTTTAAGGGCAATGCCCATACAAATGCCCTTTTCAGGGCAATGGAAAGCTTAGATTTTTTAGTTAGGGTTTTATTTGGGGGGTTGGTTGTGTGGGTGGTGGGTTTTACTGTTGGGGGGGTTGTTTGTATTTTTTTAACAGGTTAAAGAGCTGATTTCTTTGGGGCAATGCCCTGCAAAAACCCCCTTTAAGGGCTATTAGTAGTTTGGTTTAGGCTAGGGGTATTTTTTATTTTGGGGGGGCTTTTTTATTTTGATAGGGCTATTTGATTAGGTATAATTAGTTTAAATATCTTGTAATTTGTTTTTTATTTTGTGTAATTTAGTGTTTTTTTTTTTGGATTTTAGGTCATTGTATTTAATTTATTTAATTGTATTTAATTTAGGTAATTTATTTAATTGTAGTGTAGTGTTAGGTGTTAGTGTAACTTAGGTTAGGTTTTATTTTACAGGTAAATTTGTATTTATTTTAGCTAGGTAGTTAGTAAATAGTTAATAACTATTTAGTAACTATTCTACCTAGTTAAAATAAATACAAACTTGCCTGTGAAATAAAAATAAAACCTAAGATAGATACAATGTAACTATAAGCTATATTGTAGCTAGCTTAGTGTTTATTTTACAGTTAAGTATTTATTTTTGAATAGGAATTAGTTAGTTATTTATAGTAGGTTTGATTTAGATTTAGTTGAATTATATTTAAGTTAGGGGGTGTTAGGGTTAGATTTAGATTTAGGGGTTAATACATTTAGTATAGTGGCAGTGACGTTGGGGGCAGCAGATTAGGGGTTAATAAATGTAGGTAGGTTGCGGCAATGTTAGGGGCGGCAGATTAGGGGTTAATACTATTTAACTAGTGTTTGCGATGCGGGAGTGCGGCAGTTTAGGGGTTAATATGTTTATTATAGTGCCAGCGATGTCCGGAGCGGCAGATTAGGAGTAAATAAATATAATGTAGGTGTCGGCAATGTCGGGGGCAGCAGTCATCGATCTCGCGTCTATTTAGCTTTTTACCAACTTTATTTATACCCTGTCACTAAACGCTGCCACTATACTAAAATGTTTAACCCCTATCCCACCGCTCCCCGACCCCACCACAACCTAAATAAACGTATTAACCCCTATCCTGCCGCTCTCGGACCCCGCCACAACCTAAATAAATGTATTAACCCCTATCCCGCCGCTCCCGGACCCCGCCACAACCTAGATAAAGTTATTAACCCCATCCTGTTGCTCCTGGATCCCACCGCAACCTAAATAAAGTTATTAACCCCTATCCCGCTGCTACCGGACCCCGCCACCACTAAATAAGCGTATTAACCCCTAAACCTCTTGCTAAAAATAGCACTTCTATTTTTGAGGTTATATTATATAGTCCAACATATTTATTATCGCTTGAGCAATACTTTAGTGCATGCTAACAACCGTATATCGAATATCACAGGTGCGCCAATTCCTTGCGTAATAGATTTCAGTGGGGGCGCACAGTAAAATGTCAGATATCTCTTAAGTACTAAGCCGATGGTGCACAGAAAATCCACTTGCAATCACTGTGAATGAAGTGAGCGGAGGAGGTGTGTGCACCATTGTGGGATAATCTTCATGATTTCAAAGCTTTGATACAAGTCACTTGAACTATGATCATTTAAAAAGCTCTCTTTAATTCATCAAGTTGGGAACTACAATAATAATAATAAGGGGTACCTCTCTATCATTGCTAGCAGACTTCTATGTCTCAGCAGTTTGTTCTGCATTGAAGTTATTTTTTGCTCATGCCTATTTATTATGTTGCTAACAATCGGCTAGATTACTAGTCTTGCGTTATGAGTAAAAAAGCAGCGTTAAGCCTCATAACGCTGCTTTTTTACTACCGCTGCTATTACGAGTCTTGTAGGTACAGCTGTCCTTACCGCAAATCAACTTAAGCAATTTGCGTATAGTCTATTTTCAATGGGACTTCCATAGCGCTGGTATTACAAGTTTTTTTTTAGCCAATCGGAATTAAGGTTGAAAGCCAATAGGATTTTTTCAACCTTAAAGGGACATTAAACACTTTGAGATGGTAATATAAAATGATAAATTGTATATGTAAAACAACTCTGCAATATACTTTCATTATTTATTTTGTCCTCTTTGCCTGTAATTCCATTCTGAAATTGTGAGCTTTCAGTTCCTGTTAGAAATGGAAGTGCAGAACACTGTTAAATCCAGCACAACCATTGGCTGCACACTCTAATGACCTATGTATAACTGTCCCTAATTGGCCACAGCAGAGAAGGTAACACAAGTTACAACATGGCAGCTCCCAGTGTTTTATAGACACTAAACCTTTACACTTATTTTGTCACTTTTTAAACAACTAATGAAACTTTAAAAAATACATCTACATGTTAGTCATGGACCAATCTTTTCTTTGAATGCATCATTCTATCTAGCATGTATTTAGTGTTTAATGTCCCTTTAATTCTGATTGGCTGATAGAATTCTATCAGCCAATCGGAATCTAAGGGACGCCATCTTGGATGACGTCACTTAAAGAGACATTCATTTTGGAAGAAGACTTCGTTGGAAGAGGATGCTCCCTGCCGGATGTCTTAAAGATGGACCCGCTCCCCGCCGGATGGATGAAGATAGAAGATGCCGTCTGGATGAAGACTTCTGCCCCTCTGGAGGACCACTTCTCCCGGCTTGGATGAAGACTTCTCCTGGCTTCGTTGAGGACTTCTTGCCGCTTCGTTGAGGACTTCTCCCGGCTTCGTTGAGGATGGATGTCGGATCTTCAAAACTGTAAGTGGATCTTCAGGGGTTAGTGTTAGGTTTTTTTAAGGGTTTATTGGGTGGGTTTTATTTTTAGGTTAGGGTTTGGGCCGCAATAGAGCTAAATGCCCTTTTAAGGGCAATGCCCATACAAATGCCCTTTTCAGGGCAATGGAAAGCTTAGATTTTTTAGTTAGGGTTTTATTTGGGGGGTTGGTTGTGTGGGTGGTGGGTTTTACTGTTGGGGGGGTTGTTTGTATTTTTTTAACAGGTTAAAGAGCTGATTTCTTTGGGGCAATGCCCTGCAAAAACCCCCTTTAAGGGCTATTAGTAGTTTGGTTTAGGCTAGGGGTATTTTTTATTTTGGGGGGGCTTTTTTATTTTGATAGGGCTATTTGATTAGGTATAATTAGTTTAAATATCTTGTAATTTGTTTTTTATTTTGTGTAATTTAGTGTTTTTTTTTTTTTGTATTTTAGGTCATTGTATTTAATTTATTTAATTGTATTTAATTTAGGTAATTTATTTAATTGTAGTGTAGTGTTGGGTGTTAGTGTAACTTAGGTTAGGTTTTATTTTACAGGTAAATTTGTATTTATTTTAGCTAGGTAGTTAGTAAATAGTTAATAACTATTTAGTAACTATTCTACCTAGTTAAAATAAATACAAACTTGCCTGTGAAATAAAAATAAAACCTAAGATAGATACAATGTAACTATAAGCTATATTGTAGCTAGCTTAGTGTTTATTTTACAGTTAAGTATTTATTTTTGAATAGGAATTAGTTAGTTATTTATAGTAGGTTTGATTTAGATTTAATTGAATTATATTTAAGTTAGGGGGTGTTAGGGTTAGACTTAGATTTAGGGGTTAATACATTTAGTATAGTGGCAGTGACGTTGGGGGCAGCAGATTAGGGGTTAATAAATGTAGGTAGGTTGCGGCAATGTTAGGGGACGGCAGATTAGGGGTTAATACTATTTAACTAGTGTTTGCGATGTGGGAGTGCGGCAGTTTAGGGGTTAATATGTTCATTATAGTGGCAGCGATGTCCGGAGCGGCAGATTAGGAGTAAATAAATATAATGTAGGTGTCGGCGATGTTGGGGGCAGCAGTCATCGATCTCGCGTCTATTTAGCTTTTTACCAACTATATTTATACCCTGTCACTAAACGCTGCCACTATACTAAAATGTTTAACCCCTATCCCACCGCTCCCCGACCCCACCACAACCTAAATAAACGTATTAACCCCTATCCTGCCGCTCTCGGACCCCGCCACAACCTAAATAAATGTATTAACCCCTATCCCGCCGCTCCCGGACCCCGCCACAACCTAGATAAAGTTATTAACCCCATCCTGTTGCTCCTGGATCCCACCGCAACCTAAATAAAGTTATTAACCCCTATCCCGCTGCTACCGGACCCCGCCACCACTAAATAAGCGTATTAACCCCTAAACCTCTTGCTAAAAATAGCACTTCTATTTTTGAGGTTATATTATATAGTCCAACATATTTATTATCGCTTGAGCAATACTTTAGTGCATGCTAACAACCGTATATCGAATATCACAGGTGCGCCAATTCCTTGCGTAATAGATTTCAGTGGGGGCGCACAGTAAAATGTCAGATATCTCTTAAGTACTAAGCCGATGGTGCACAGAAAATCCACTTGCAATCACTGTGAATGAAGTGAGCGGAGGAGGTGTGTGCACCATTGTGGGATAATCTTCATGATTTCAAAGCTTTGATACAAGTCACTTGAACTATGATCATTTAAAAAGCTCTCTTTAATTCATCAAGTTGGGAACTACAATAATAATAATAAGGGGTACCTCTCTATCATTGCTAGCAGACTTCTATGTCTCAGCAGTTTGTTCTGCATTGAAGTTATTTTTTGCTCATGCCTATTTATTATGTTGCTAACAATCGGCTAGATTACTAGTCTTGCGTTATGAGTAAAAAAGCAGCGTTAAGCCTCATAACGCTGCTTTTTTACTACCGCTGCTATTACGAGTCTTGTAGGTACAGCTGTCCTTACCGCAAATCAACTTAAGCAATTTGCGTATAGTCTATTTTCAATGGGACTTCCATAGCGCTGGTATTACAAGTTTTTTTTTAGCCAATCGGAATTAAGGTTGAAAGCCAATAGGATTTTTTCAACCTTAAAGGGACATTAAACACTTTGAGATGGTAATATAAAATGATAAATTGTATATGTAAAACAACTCTGCAATATACTTTCATTATTTATTTTGTCCTCTTTGCCTGTAATTCCATTCTGAAATTGTGAGCTTTCAGTTCCTGTTAGAAATGGAAGTGCAGAACACTGTTAAATCCAGCACAACCATTGGCTGCACACTCTAATGGCCTATGTATAACTGTCCCTAATTGGCCACAGCAGAGAAGGTAACACAAGTTACAACATGGCAGCTCCCAGTGTTTTATAGACACTAAACCTTTACACTTATTTTGTCACTTTTTAAACAACTAATGAAACTTTAAAAAATACATCTACATGTTAGTCATGGACCAATCTTTTCTTTGAATGCATCATTCTATCTAGCATGTATTTAGTGTTTAATGTCCCTTTAATTCCGATTGGCTGATAGAATTCTATCAGCCAATCGGAATCTAAGGGACGCCATCTTGGATGACGTCACTTAAAGAGACATTCATTTTGGAAGAAGACTTCGTTGGAAGAGGATGCTCCCTGCCGGATGTCTTAAAGATGGACCCGCTCCCCGCCGGATGGATGAAGATAGAAGATGCCGTCTGGATGAAGACTTCTGCCCCTCTGGAGGACCACTTCTCCCGGCTTGGATGAAGACTTCTCCTGGCTTCGTTGAGGACTTCTTGCCGCTTCGTTGAGGACTTCTCCCGGCTTCGTTGAGGATGGATGTCGGATCTTCAAAACTGTAAGTGGATCTTCAGGGGTTAGTGTTAGGTTTTTTTAAGGGTTTATTGGGTGGGTTTTATTTTTAGGTTAGGGTTTGGGCCGCAATAGAGCTAAATGCCCTTTTAAGGGCAATGCCCATACAAATGCCCTTTTCAGGGCAATGGAAAGCTTAGATTTTTTAGTTAGGGTTTTATTTGGGGGGTTGGTTGTGTGGGTGGTGGGTTTTACTGTTGGGGGGGTTGTTTGTATTTTTTTAACAGGTTAAAGAGCTGATTTCTTTGGGGCAATGCCCTGCAAAAACCCCCTTTAAGGGCTATTAGTAGTTTGGTTTAGGCTAGGGGTATTTTTTATTTTGGGGGGGCTTTTTTATTTTGATAGGGCTATTTGATTAGGTATAATTAGTTTAAATATCTTGTAATTTGTTTTTTATTTTGTGTAATTTAGTGTTTTTTTTTTTGTATTTTAGGTCATTGTATTTAATTTATTTAATTGTATTTAATTTAGGTAATTTATTTAATTGTAGTGTAGTGTTAGGTGTTAGTGTAACTTAGGTTAGGTTTTATTTTACAGGTAAATTTGTATTTAGTTTAGCTAGGTAGTTAGTAAATAGTTAATAACTATTTAGTAACTATTCTACCTAGTTAAAATAAATACAAACTTGCCTGTGAAATAAAAATAAAACCTAAGATAGATACAATGTAACTATAAGCTATATTGTAGCTAGCTTAGTGTTTATTTTACAGTTAAGTATTTATTTTTGAATAGGAATTAGTTAGTTATTTATAGTAGGTTTGATTTAGATTTAATTGAATTATATTTAAGTTAGGGGGTGTTAGGGTTAGACTTAGATTTAGGGGTTAATACATTTAGTATAGTGGCAGTGACGTTGGGGGCAGCAGATTAGGGGTTAATAAATGTAGGTAGGTTGCGGCAATGTTAGGGGCGGCAGATTAGGGGTTAATACTATTTAACTAGTGTTTGCGATGTGGGAGTGCGGCAGTTTAGGGGTTAATATGTTTATTATAGTGGCAGCGATGTCCGGAGCGGCAGATTAGGAGTAAATAAATATAATGTAGGTGTCGGCGATGTCGGGGGCAGCAGTCATCGATCTCGCGTCTATTTAGCTTTTTACCAACTATATTTATACCCTGTCACTAAACGCTGCCACTATACTAAAATGTTTAACCCCTATCCCACCGCTCCCCGACCCCACCACAACCTAAATAAACGTATTAACCCCTATCCTGCCGCTCTCGGACCCCGCCACAACCTAAATAAATGTATTAACCCCTATCCCGCCGCTCCCGGACCCCGCCACAACCTAGATAAAGTTATTAACCCCATCCTGTTGCTCCTGGATCCCACCGCAACCTAAATAAAGTTATTAACCCCTATCCCGCTGCTACCGGACCCCGCCACCACTAAATAAGCGTATTAACCCCTAAACCTCTTGCTAAAAATAGCACTTCTATTTTTGAGGTTATATTATATAGTCCAACATATTTATTATCGCTTGAGCAATACTTTAGTGCATGCTAACAACCGTATATCGAATATCACAGGTGCGCCAATTCCTTGCGTAATAGATTTCAGTGGGGGCGCACAGTAAAATGTCAGATATCTCTTAAGTACTAAGCCGATGGTGCACAGAAAATCCACTTGCAATCACTGTGAATGAAGTGAGCGGAGGAGGTGTGTGCACCATTGTGGGATAATCTTCATGATTTCAAAGCTTTGATACAAGTCACTTGAACTATGATCATTTAAAAAGCTCTCTTTAATTCATCAAGTTGGGAACTACAATAATAATAATAAGGGGTACCTCTCTATCATTGCTAGCGGACTTCTATGTCTCAGCAGTTTGTTCTGCATTGAAGTTATTTTTTGCTCATGCCTATTTATTATGTTGCTAACAATCGGCTAGATTACTAGTCTTGCGTTATGAGTAAAAAAGCAGCGTTAAGCCTCATAACGCTGCTTTTTTACTACCGCTGCTATTACGAGTCTTGTAGGTACAGCTGTCCTTACCGCAAATCAACTTAAGCAATTTGCGTATAGTCTATTTTCAATGGGACTTCCATAGCGCTGGTATTACAAGTTTTTTTTTAGCCAATCGGAATTAAGGTTGAAAGCCAATAGGATTTTTTCAACCTTAAAGGGACATTAAACACTTTGAGATGGTAATATAAAATGATAAATTGTATATGTAAAACAACTCTGCAATATACTTTCATTATTTATTTTGTCCTCTTTGCCTGTAATTCCATTCTGAAATTGTGAGCTTTCAGTTCCTGTTAGAAATGGAAGTGCAGAACACTGTTAAATCCAGCACAACCATTGGCTGCACACTCTAATGACCTATGTATAACTGTCCCTAATTGGCCACAGCAGAGAAGGTAACACAAGTTACAACATGGCAGCTCCCAGTGTTTTATAGACACTAAACCTTTACACTTATTTTGTCACTTTTTAAACAACTAATGAAACTTTAAAAAATACATCTACATGTTAGTCATGGACCAATCTTTTCTTTGAATGCATCATTCTATCTAGCATGTATTTAGTGTTTAATGTCCCTTTAATTCCGATTGGCTGATAGAATTCTATCAGCCAATCGGAATCTAAGGGACGCCATCTTGGATGACGTCACTTAAAGAGACATTCATTTTGGAAGAAGACTTCGTTGGAAGAGGATGCTCCCTGCCGGATGTCTTAAAGATGGACCCGCTCCCCGCCGGATGGATGAAGATAGAAGATGCCGTCTGGATGAAGACTTCTGCCCCTCTGGAGGACCACTTCTCCCGGCTTGGATGAAGACTTCTCCCGGCTTCGTTGAGGACTTCTTGCCGCTTCGTTGAGGACTTCTCCCGGCTTCGTTGAGGATGGATGTCGGATCTTCAAAACTGTAAGTGGATCTTCAGGGGTTAGTGTTAGGTTTTTTTAAGGGTTTATTGGGTGGGTTTTATTTTTAGGTTAGGGTTTGGGCCGCAATAGAGCTAAATGCCCTTTTAAGGGCAATGCCCATACAAATGCCCTTTTCAGGGCAATGGAAAGCTTAGATTTTTTAGTTAGGGTTTTATTTGGGGGGTTGGTTGTGTGGGTGGTGGGTTTTACTGTTGGGGGGTTGTTTGTATTTTTTTAACAGGTTAAAGAGCTGATTTCTTTGGGGCAATGCCCTGCAAAAACCCCCTTTAAGGGCTATTAGTAGTTTGGTTTAGGCTAGGGGTATTTTTTATTTTGGGGGGGCTTTTTTATTTTGATAGGGCTATTTGATTAGGTATAATTAGTTTAAATATCTTGTAATTTGTTTTTTATTTTGTGTAATTTAGTGTTTGTTTTTTTGTATTTTAGGTCATTGTATTTAATTTATTTAATTGTATTTAATTTAGGTAATTTATTTAATTGTAGTGTAGTGTTAGGTGTTAGTGTAACTTAGGTTAGGTTTTATTTTACAGGTAAATTTGTATTTATTTTAGCTAGGTAGTTAGTAAATAGTTAATAACTATTTAGTAACTATTCTACCTAGTTAAAATAAATACAAACTTGCCTGTGAAATAAAAATAAAACCTAAGATAGATACAATGTAACTATAAGCTATATTGTAGCTATCTTAGGGTTTATTTTACAGTTAAGTATTTATTTTTAAATAGGAATTAGTTAGTTATTTATAGTAGGTTTGATTTAGATTTAATTTAATTATATTTAAGTTAGGGGGTGTTAGGGTTAGACTTAGATTTAGGGGTTAATACATTTAGTATAGTGGCAGTGACGTTGGGGGCAGCAGATTATGGGTTAATAAATGTAGGTAGGTTGCGGCGATGTTAGGGGCAGCAGATTAGGGGTTAATACTATTTAACTAGCGTTTGCGATGCGGGAGTGCGGCAGTTTAGGGGTTAATATGTTTATTATAGTGGCAGCGATGTCTGGAGCGGCAGATTAGGAGTAAATAAATATAATGTAGTTGTCGGCGATGTCGGGGGCAGCAGATTAGGGGTTAATAAGTGTAAGATTAGGGGTGTTTAGACTCGGGGTTCATGTTAGGTGTAAATATAAATTTTGTTTCCCCATAGGAATCAATGGGGCTGCGTTACAGAGATTTACGCTGCTTTTTTGCAGATGTTAGACTTTTTTTAAGCCGGCTCTCCCCATTGATGTCTATGGGGAAATCGTGCACGAGCACGTACAACCAGCTCACCGCTGATTTAAGCAGCCCTGGTATTGGAGTGCAGTATGGAGCTCAATTTTGCTCTACGCTCACTTCTTGCCTTTTAACGCCGGGTTTATAAAAACCTGTAATACCAGCGCTGTAGGTAAGTGAGCGGTGACAATAACGTGCAAGTTAGCACCGCACCCCTGATAATGCAAAACTCATAATCTAGCGGAATGTATTTATTTTTTTCTGCTTATGTGTGATATTAAGCAAATGCCTTTATAAAGGGCTCTGGAAATTGTTACATTGTTATTTCTCTTTGTTAAATCACAACAGTTTTTATTTGATATGCTGTACATATTCTGTGCTGGATAGGATTTACTATTTCTTGATTCTTGGTTGATCTTATATATATATATATATATATATATATATATATATATATATATATATATACATATAAACTGTATATATATATATATATATATATATATATATATATATATATTGTATATATATGTAGACACATATACAGCACCGATTCCAACATCACCTTTTCTTTTAAAAACACTTATTAAGCATTTGGGCACTTATTTTGCACTTCATAATACGCCACACATTCTTACTCGGAGACAGGTCAGGACTGCAGGCAGGCCATGCTAGCAGGCAGAATGTGGTTTGACATTGTCCTGCTGGAAAATTCATGGACGTCCCTGGAAATAAGACGTCTGGATGGCAGCATATGTGGCTACAAAATGTATATTTATCTTTCTGCATTAATGGTGTCCTCACAGATGTACAAGTTACCCATGCCATATGCACTGACACACCCCCATACCATGACAGATGCTGACTTTTGGACCTGACGTTGATAACAGCTTGGATGGTCCTTTTCCTCTTTGTCCCGGAGAACACAACGGCTGTTTTTTCCAAAAAATATTTGAAATGTTGACTCATTGGACCACAAAACATGATTACACTGTGCTACTGTCCATCTCAGATGAGACCTAGCCCAGAGAAGTCTATTGCACTTCTGAACAGTGACTTCTGCTTTGCATAGTTAAACGTTAACTTGCATCTGTGGATGCAGAGGCCAATGGTTTTAACTGACAGAGGTTTACCAAAGTATTCCCGAGCCCATGTCAGGATATCCATTATAGACTCATGACGGCTTTTGAGACAGTGAAGTTTGAGGGATTGTAGATCATGCTCATTCAGAAGTGGTTTTCAGCCTTGCCCTTTACGCACCGAGATTTGACCGAATCCTTGAATTTTTTATTATTTTGTGCACTGCAGAAAGTGAAATGCAAAAAATCCTACCGATTTGCCTTTGGGGAATGTTGTTCTCAAAGTGTTGGATTATTCGCTGACGCATCTGTTGGCAGAATGGAGAGCCTCGGCCCATCCTTGCTCTTGAAGGATTAAGCCTTTTTTGGAGGCTCCTTATATACTATGATTACATGATTGCCTAATCTGTTTCACATCACCTTCTTATTTCAACTTGTCACATCGCTATTAGTACTAAATTGCCCCTGTCCCAACTTTTTTGGAGTGTGTTGCAGTCATCAGATTTGAAATGAGTGTATATTTTTGAAAATACATTAAATTCACAAAGTAAAACTTCAAATAATGTGTTAATAATGTTTTTTTCAAAAAACATTATTAACACATTAATTAACAGAATTGAATTTTCAAATGTCTTTTTTTTTCTCAGAATTTTCGAAATTGGGGTTGTACATAACTGCGTAAATCTCTAAGAGCAGTGCATCTGTCTGCGTGTGCTGGTGAGTGCATAGGGTTGTGAGTTCTGCAGTGGCATAAATATTAAGTGCACTCAGTACATTTTGAGAATGCAGTCCATTTCCGTGTTTTGTATGTGTCTAGAGAAATTACAAAAGGCCTATGTCACTCTTGTTTGTATATTTGTGTGTTTGATTAAAAGCATGTATTATGTGGTTGGTGACCAGCGAGGAAGAAACCTTGACAAGGTCCTAGGCCATCACTATTTGGATAAATGCTGTAACTAATTCTTCCATTTTGATTTTAATAAGAGAGTGACATACTTTCTATGTGTTGTATGTATATATGTATTTATGTATGTATGTGTGTATATATAAATATATATATATATATATATATATATATATATATATATAAACACATGTTGCCACTGATATTCTTATGCTTAGGGCAGTTTATTTTTCTGCCCCTCTCCCAGAAAAATGTCTGCGTACGCCCATAGTCACATAACAGAATCATATACTAATCAGTGCCTTTAAATTCTACCCTTCTGTGTTTATGCTCCTTTAAGTTACTTTAGAAATGTACCAGCTTTCTATAGTGTGTTTATAGAATATAGACTACCATTTCACAAAATCCTTACTGCATAAAATCAATTTTCTGTGCCCTGCTGCAGTGTGACCCTGCAACCAGCTGCAAGGGTGCCCTAAGATTTGCTGCCTTATATCATCATTGGCCCTGCTGTAAAGGGAAAATATAACCAGAAAAAAACAGATATAATATACCATTGTTAAAAATATTTTTTTTATTATTATTAAAATTACTGTAACATCAAAAACTCAATTTTCTCAACTGACCCAAGTTAGCAAATTCACCTGCCTACCCAGACCACTTGAAAGGAACAATTTACCCCAATATTTTCTCCACATTGATCTGTTTCCAATGATCCATTTGAATGGCTGGAGTGTATTAAAATGTTTACAAATAGGTCCTTTTACTTTATTTTGGCATTTTAAATAGCTAACTTTTCCTGCGGTATCCATATCTATTCTGAATGTTTCTATACTTAGGTATAGGTTAAAGGAAACCTGTGTAAAGTTGAAGAAATTACACTCCCAGTTGGAGATAGAAGAGATAATCAATGAAATGTTAATTTTCAATTGTTCTAAGTATTGGGGGGATATTTATCAAGCCGTGAACCGCAAATATGCCGGAATTCCGCAGCGTAATTGTTGCCAGCTTGATCCGACCTAGTTATCAAAACCTACAGACCAGCAAAAGTTGAAATCTGTGACGTAACATGCGATCCGCCGGTCTCAATCTGACGCAGATCGATGCTTACATCATTACAGATGTTCCGAATACACATTTGGCTCTATTTGATACTTTTTCAAAGTTATCAAATAGTTAACAGGTACGCTCGCGGATGCCATAGGAATCAATGGGAGTCTGAAAGCAGCGAAAGCTTATGTTTGATGCTGCCAGATATTAAAAAAACCTAACCCTACTCAAATTATTTAAATATACTATTTAACCTTATTAAAAATTACTAAATTACAAAAAAAATAAGCGCTAAGTTACAAAAAATAAAAAACACTAAATTACGAGAGAAAAAACACATTATCAAAAATAAAAAAAATTACACCTAATCTAATAGCCCTATGAAAATAAAAAAAGCCCTCCAAATTTAAAAAAAACCCTAGCCTACAATAAACTACCAATGGCCCTTAAAAGGGCATTTTGTGGGGCATTGCTTCAAAGAAATCAGCTCTTTTACCTGTAAAAAAAAAATACAAACATCCCCCAACAGTAAAACCTACAACCCAACCAACCAACCACCCAAATAAAAACCCTATCTAAAATAACCTAAGCTCCCCATTGCCCTAAAAAGGGCATTTGTATGGGCATTGCCCTTAAAAGGGCATTTAGCTCTTTTACTTGCCCAGGCCCTACTCTAAAAATAAAACCCACCTAAAAAACCCTTAAATAAACCTAACACTAACCCCCGACGATCCACTTACAGTTATTGAAGTCCCGCTTGAAGGATCCATCCAGCCGGCAAGAAGTCTTCATCCGGGCGGCCTCTTCCATCTTCATTCAGCCGTCGAAATCTTCATCCAGATGGTATCTTCTATCTTCATCCATCTGGAGCAGGTCCATCCTGAAGACATCCGGTGCGGAGCTCCTCTTCAATACGGTCGCCGCCGTAAACTGGAACTTGAATGCAAGTGACGTCATTCAAGATGGCGTCCCTTGCATTCCTATTGACTGAAAGGTTCCAATAGGATTTGAGCAGCTCTCATCCTATTGGCTGTTCCAATCAGCCAATAGGATGAGAGCTTAATCCTATTGGCTGATTGGAACAGCCAATAGGATGAGAGCTCAATCATATTGATTGATTGGAACAGCCAATAGGATTTTAGCAACTCTAATCCTATTGGCTGAATGGAACCTTTCAGCCAATAGGAATGCAAGGGATGCCCTCTTGGATGACATCACTTGCATTCAAGTTACAGTTTACAGCGGCGACTGTATTGAAGAGGAGCTTCGCGCTGGATGTCTTCAGGATGGACCCGCTCCGCGCCGGATGGATGAAGATAAAAGATGCCGTCTAGATGAAGACCTCGCCAGCTGGATGAAGATGGAAGAGGCCACCCGGATGAAGACTTCTTACCGGCTGGATGGATCTTTCAAGCGGGACTTCAGTAACTGTAAGTGGATCGTCGGGGGTTAGTGTTAGGTTTATTTAAGGGTTTTTTGGGTAGGTTTTATGTTTAGAGTAGGGTCTGGGCAGGTAAAAGAGCTAAATGCCCTTTTAAGGGCAATGCCCATACAAATACCCCTTTCAGAGCTTAGGTTATTTTAGATAGGGTTTTTATTTGGGGGGGGGGGGTTGGTTGGTTGGGTGGTGGGTTTTACTGTTGGGGGGTGTTTGTATTTTTTTTTTACAGGTAAAAAAGGTGTAATTCTTTTTTATTTTTGATTATGTGGTTTGTTTATTTTTGTAATTTATTTTTATTTTTGTAACTTAGCATTTTTTTTTGTAATTTAGTAATTTTTAATAAGGTTAAATAATTTGAGTAGGGTTAGGGTTTTTTAATATGTAATTTAGTTAATTTAATTGGTAGTTTAATTTAATTGTAGTATAATAGTTAGGGTAGGTTAATTAATAGTTTAAAATTAGTTTATTTTAATTTAAAGTTAGCGGGTTGTTAGGTTTAGAGGTTAATAGCTTAATTTAGTTTATGGTGATGTGGGGGGCTGGCGGTTTAGGGGTTAATAGGTTTAGTTAGTGGTAGTGATGTGGGAGGCCAGAGGTTTAGGGGTTAATACGCTTATTTAGTGGTGGCGGGGTCCGGTAGCGGCGGGATAGGGGTTAATAACTTTATTTAGGTTGCAGCAGGATCCGGGAGCAACAGGATGGGGTTGATAACTTTATTTAGGTTGTGGCGGGGTCCGGAAGTGGCTAATACATTTATTTAGGTTGAGAGTGGCGGGATAGAGGTTAATAAGTTTATTTTGGTTGCGGTGGGGTCGGGGAGCGGCGGGATAGGGGTTAAACATTTTAGTATAGTGGCAGCATTTAGTGACTAGGTATAAATAAAGTTGGTAAAAAGCCGAATAGAGGCGAGATCGATGACTGCTAGTTAACAACAGTATGATGCTCATCGTCCCATACTTGGTGCACGTCTTTTTGCCCGCTTTTTTTTAAATATGGAAAGCGTATTCCGGTTCGCGGCTGCGATGTTAGGTGAACGTATTGGTGCAGACAAATGCAACATAGTTGAGGCTTTGATAAATATCCCCATTGGGCTTTAGTTTACAGGGAGAGGCATGTGTGTAGCTACCTTTTAAAAGGGACAGAATCACGTAGCTAAGCAAACTACTATTCCATTAGAATACAACATTTCATTCAACAATATATTTTTAAGACTTGTTCCATAATATGCCTCATTGTCTGTGGTTAGAGGTGGTGAGTTACCATGAAGCCTGTGATGTCATAGAGGAGCTTTTGCTCACAAACAGGTATCACCACTTGAGTCAGTGATCACATCACACTTGCTTTGAAAATGGATAGAACCTTAGTAGTTTATCATAGAAAACCTTTTTAGCAGGCTGGTTTTTTTCTTCTTCAAACCAGCAGTTTGTGGTGTTTGAGTAGCAGATGCTATAACTTTAAAGTGTGACTCTTTATCAGAGATGGTCTCTGAGAAAATTTTACTGGATAAGATTCAGGATCGGCATAGATGATGAAAGTTGCCAATACTTTCTTTTGTGATGCTGTTGTGGAAATAATCTTCATCAATGCCAAAATGCAGCTTGGCCATTTAACTAGAAGAGCCTGGTGGTCTTTTTTGGTGTCACAGTAAGAGTTTCCTTGGAAAACTAAAATATGTTACATGGTTCAGAGTATCCAATACAGTAGTAGTAGATGACTCGGTATTCTAGTAATAGAATATGTTGCAAGATCAGAGTATATAATACAGTTGTAGCAGATGACTGGATAATTGCAGTAATACTAATACTTGTCTGGTAACTGAGTTATGTTGCAGGATTAGGGTATAGAATTTGCTTGTAGCAAATGGCTGAATGATCACAATAATGGTTCTTTGGGAACTGAGATATGTTGCAAAGTTTGGAATATACAATATAGCAGTGCCCAGGATAAATACAGCAGAATAAACAAAAAAAATATAGAAGGGTAATATGCAGGCAGTAGAACTCAAGCAGAGGAAATCAGGCAGGACCAGAAAGACTTGAACTACACAGGGAAAAGGTGCGTTGGAAACATCAACTAAACTGGTGCATTGAGTCTAGGCATGATCATTTCCTAAATAGAAACTGAATCAAAGACCAGGTGGGAGATATTTAATCACCCAGGTTCCAGCAGAAGAGGTTGATGCCCAAAGCAAGCTGACTGACAGGGAAGCCCAGTAACATCCTTAAAGAGACAGGGAGTCAGGGACATCAAAAAGGCAGGTATTACACAGGCACTGTTTACCATTTGACAGGTGTTTGATCCGGTATGTCCTCCTTGGAACCTTTTTGGCACTACGGGTGTTATAAACAACATCCTTTACACTTATGCATAGTTTGGATACTCAACTTCTGTCTGGAAGATAATATCTTTTACATAATCTGGATGTGGTAAGGGCTCAAAAATTGTCTTTAGGGGCCACTAAGATTTTTTTTTAACAAACTTCTTCCTTATTTGTCTATTTTTTATGAATCTCATAAGGATCAGAAAGATTCAGCAATTACACTTTCTTCTTGGCTAAAGCAAATGATTAGTAAGGCTGGTAGAGAGATCTGTTAAGAATGTAGTATCTGTGGAACAAATCTGCAAGATATTGATTTGGTTCTTTCATTATTTTACTGCATTTTATCAGTTTGATTTTTTTTGTCTCATATGTTTTTAGCAGGAAAGTTCTCCAGGCAGCAGTATCTGGTCATTAGTTTTCATGTCTTAAGTTCATGTTCTTTCACGGTTATCTTGCAGACTCCACAGCTTGAGTATTAGATCACAGATGTGATGTCTCGTGGACTCTCAACACTTTATGAAAGAAAACTAAATTTATACTTAACTGATTAGTTCATTTCTTTCATGGTGATGAGAGTCCACAAGACACACCCATTTTTATACTCAGTTGGCAGCAGTTCCAGTTTGCACTTCATTTATCCTACTTTGATCTTTCCTGCTTTTCTGTTCCTCTCCTTCCTTGGCCATTTGTTTGACTGAGGTAACTAGTGAAATGTATGGGATTAAAAGCTCTTGGTCTGTTGAGTATTTTTTGCCTCCTCCTAGTGGACTGGAGTATAATCCCACATGTGATTTCTCATGGACTCTCACCACCATGAAAGAAATGAATGTATAAGGTAAGCATCATTTTTTTTTTTTAAAGCTCCTCTTTTGAAATCAAAATTGTACAAATTTTTAAAAAATGTTTATGTTGGTGTAAATCTGTAACGATCCTGAGAGCTAACTAATCATATAGCAAATTTACTTAACCTTATTTTTAGCTTGTATATGTTTGTATACTAACTTTGTATGTTTTATTTTGATATAAACAGGTCTCTTGAGCTTCCCAAGAAGTTTTTAATAGAACTGTTCATCAAACCATCGGAATGGAGGAAGAGGTAAGCTGTTTTAATGACCACCTTTTTTGGGTTAAGCATTTGTGTTTTTGATAAAAGTATTTGCTTTTGGATAGCTGCCTACACCTCTAGAGGACATAAATGGAAGCCAAGCAGAGTGATATTCTCTGTAGGTAACTGTAATGGTAGAGAGTTTGTGGAGCAAATAACAGTTTTATTTTGTTCTCGGTTAGACCGCAAAGGTCACCAGACTGACACTTCCCCTCTTCCTCTATGGAGTATTGGGTTAGTGGTGGGATGGTGTAGGAGGCAGAGAGGAAGTGATTGTCACACTGGTTGAAGCACCTTTTTGTTTTTTTGGAAAGAGCAGGTAATCTTAAGGAAAATATAGCAGTGGAATTATTAATGTTTTAATGTGCGTCTCCTATATTAAAAGGACAGTCAATGTTCAAATGAATGTTACATAATTATGTGGATAGTGGAAAGGATTTGAAAGATTTAACTCCCCAAACTCATACTTACCTCACCTTACCTTCCTCACCAGCCTCTTCAGTTTCTTCAACAGAGAGGTTTCTAATCACAGCGCAATCGGTCATCTAATTGAACTACATGTAACTCACTCTGCTGCTGGGTAAAGTTGTTGGCTGCTTCACCCAGCGCAGGAGTGCGCTACATGTAGTTCAACGGCACAAACTAGTGCACTGTGATTAGACAGTGCGCCCGTGACATACTGTTGAAGATAGAAACCTGAAGAGCAGTAGAGGCTGGCGAGAAAGGTAAGGTGAGTACAGTTTTGGGAGGGTTAAATCTTTAAACTCCCGTTTTTCTTTTGCATGCTGCTAGGTTAATGTTACAAAATTTTGCACATAGTGCAGAATTATGTGACATTAATTTGAACGTTGACTGGCCCTTTAATTTGTAATGTAGCCTGTACATGTGTGATTGTCTTTTATTAGCATTTTTAAATATTTCTATTTATATAATTTTGTTACCTTATTTTTTATGTTTAAATGTTTTTATTAAGTTTTTACAACATTCATATAATAAAACAGAAATAGACTGTAACCGAAAAGTAAATTTTTCAAGTCCCCTCCAAGTGGGGGTTAATGGTTATAATAATCACATAATAATATCTCTTAACATAGCAAAAAGAGAGAATAAAAGGGGAAGAATAATGCCCTAAAGTATCAAGAGGTAACCTGAGGTTCATATGGGCAAGGTGAAGTATAGATATATAGAGAAATAATGTAAGAAGATGATCAGAAAAAAAAGGGGAAGAAAAACAGGCTTCATACCCACGCTTATGTGCTATATATTAACCTCATATACCTAACAAGGCTTAATCTTCTAATGCACTGGTACGGGTTGTGTACTTCCTATTGCCAGTGGGAAAGAGAGAAAGTTATCTTAATTTATACAAAGAAAGTCAGTTAACTATCAGCAGATTTCATAACTCGAGTCCTTCTACTTAAGGGTTGGATGCCTGAGACTGGCCCCACAGCCGCACGGGTGAATAGTTAAAGCCATTTCTATATATCCAGTAGAACCACACTTCATCTTTCTTGTCTTTAGTACCCATCGACCACGCTGCCTGGTCATACATATTATATATGTGCTGAATCTTGTAGTTAATTTCTTGCCATGTCGGCACGCCTATTTTCTAATACTTTGCTATGCACGTTCTCACTACTCTGCATAGTATTCTGATTAGGGTGTTTGCTTGTGTCATGGCAATTTGTGCTCGGTCTTCCAGTAAGTGACTAATTAAAGAGGAGAGTGATTTCCATATATCTTGGACCTTTGTACAGTCCCATATCATGTGACGGAATGTACCTAGTTCCCCGCATCCCCTGTAACATAACCCTGAATTATGTTGTGTCATATGTGAAGTTCTAAGAGGAGTTAAATACCATCTAAATATTGTCTTCAAAGTGTTTTCCCTGAGATCTGCGCTCAGTAAGCCCCTAGTAGCTTTAGCGAAAGTCTCATACCATACTTCAGGCTCCAATGTTTTTCCTAAGTCTAGTTCCCACTTGAGTATGAGTGTTGTTTTGGCCTTGGTCTTAGGCGTTTGTATTTCTATGTAGAGTTTGGATATGGAATGCTTTGGTCTATTTGGAGTGTTACATAAGGTTTCTGGGGCAGTGTTACCGCTGAATTGTGTTGTCTGTAGAAATGCGTGCATAGATGATGCCAGTTGAAGGTAAAGGTACCAGTGTATCGTAATTGGGGCTATTTTGTCTTTTAGCTGGGTGTAAGTCATCATTTTGTTCTGTACCAAAAGGTCTGCTACCCTGTATAAACCCTTGTTCTCCCATTTGTTAATTGCTCTTTGTAAGTCTCTGTGTATTAGATATCTAATGGGTCGCTGTAATGATTTCATGGGGCACAACCCCTTTTTGTGTGCTAGGTCTGACCAGATGTGTATCGTGGTTTCGCTAGTTATTAGTTGGTGGTGTTTCGCCTCCCGTGTAATGCGTGAGTGTTCCCATAGAATGGCATCTATTGCATTCCAGTTCCCCAAGTCAGACTCCAATTGCACCCACAATGCTTCCTTTTTGGCTCTTAATATTAACGTGTCTTGGGCCAGTCTGGCTGCTTTATAGTAATCAACTAGATTAGGCACTCCCAACCCTCCCAATCTTTTATTTGTAGTCATGGTTTTCCCCGCTATTCTTGCATGCCGCTTACCCCTTATAAATGCCAAGATTTCCTTTTGAATGTTCTCAATGTCGGGATAAACAATTCGTATGGGCAGGGCTCTAAAAAGATAGAGCAGTCTGGGTAAGATATTCATCTTAACCGCTGACATCCTCCCCAACCAGGAGAAGTGATGAGTCCTCCAGGTTTGAAGATCTTTCCTTATAGATTTATATATTGGTAGGTAGTTAGCTTTATATAAATGTTGTGTCTGGGCCATCAGGTGTACCCCTAGATATTTAATTGATTGTTTAGACTCTTTTAATTCAAAGTTTAACTCTATTATCTTCTTTGTATGGGGGGGATTGCTATCGGTAAAATCTCACATTTATCAGTGTTGATTCGGTAACCCGAGATTGATGAGAATTCCCTGAGTACTTCATATAGATTAGTGAGCGAGATCATGGGTCTAGTTAATGTAAGGAGTATGTCGTCTGCGAAAAGATTTAATTTATATTCTACGCCACCCACCTTGACTCCCGAAATTCTAGGGTTAGCCCTTATTTTGGCCGCTAAAGGTTTGATACACAACGCGAACAGCAAGGGGGACAGAGGGCATCCCTGTCGGGTACAATTCAAGATTGGGAATGACTGAGATCTATATCCATTGGAGGATACCTGAGCTGAAGGACCAGTATATATAGCTTTTATCACATCCACAAAGGGTCCCGCAAAGTTAATTTGTGCCAGGATCCTCATCATATAACCCCAGTCCACCCTGTCGAACGCCTTCTCCGCATCCAACGAGAGGAGCAGAGAAGGTGTCCGCGTCTCGCTGAGGTGGTGGATAGTGTTTATAAGGCGTCTAATGTTGTCCGGGGCTTCCCTATCCTTAATAAAACCCACCTGGTCCCTATGTATCAGGTTAGGTAGAATTTGTGTCAATCTGTTAGCAAGAATCTTAGTAAAAATGTTCAAATCCTGATTAATCAAGGATATGGGTCGATAGCTAGGGCATTTTTTGGGGTCCTTGTCTGGCTTAAGTATCACTTTGATCTTTGCTTGTAACAACTCTGGGGGGATCAGGTGTCCTTTCATAATGTAATTACAAAATTTAGTCAGGTGTGGGACTAATTCATTCCTAAACAGCTTGTAGTATTCCCCGGGGAAACCGTCAGGGCCAGCGGCCTTGCCTGTTTTTAAGGCTCTAATCGCTAGGAACACTTCTAATGTCATAATGGGGTCGTTTAATGTTTTTTTATCTTCCTCTGTTAATGTTTCTAATGGGGTTGTTTCTAAAAAGTTGTGGGTAAGTTCTTCTATTTTTGGACTATGTGTAACTTTGTGGCCATCGTATAAGTGTGCGTAGAATTCCCCAAAAGTATCCACTATTTCCTGAGGGTGGGATGTGGTCGTGTTGTCCCGTTTTTCAATCAATGGTATGTTGGCTGTTCCAAATTTCTCCCTGAGTTTGTGGGCCAAAAATTTGTCTGGTTTGTTTGCGTATATGAAGTATTGAGATTTCAATTTTAGTATGGCTCTATTAGCTTGTGAGTTTAAGATTTTAGCTACTGAGTCTCTTTTGCCTTACAGTTTGTTCAGTGTGGTGGGGCATCCCGTCAACCTATGTTGCCTTTCTAATAACGCAATTTCTTTGTGTGTTTGCAATAATTCCCTTCTTGTTGTCTTATTATGTAGAGCTTTTTGCTTTATGAGCATACCCCTGATTACCGATTTATGGGCTGCCCATACATATGTGGGGTTATCAGTAGAGTCTGTATTTATGTTCCAGAATTCAGTTAGGTGTTGTAGTGTGGAGGAGTGTAAATCTGGATTTTTGTGCAGTGTAGGGTCGTAAGTCCACGATCTAGTCCTGTTGGGGTCGATCAGTCCGCGGACACTAAGCGTCACCACCGAGTGATCCGACCACACACATGGGCATATAGTGGAGGAGTTGAGGATTGGTTGCAAAATTTGACTAATATATATGTAGTCAAGTCGAGAATACACACTATGAGCCGCTGAGTAGAATGTGGTTTTCGTGGTTCTACCGTTCAGCGTGGTCCATGAGTCTATCAATGAGTGCGAGTTGAGTGAGGATTGTATTTTCTTAACTATACTATTGCACCTCATCTGTTTGTTTGATGCTACCCCTGTCGTCTGATTACCTATCGATGTCATGGAAATATTAAAGTCACCCGCTAGGATTGTTCTCATTTGAGACCATTGTGTCATAAGCTGCAATACTTTTGCCAAGAAAATATGTTGTTGTTCGTTGGGCGCGTAAACATTACATAAGATGGTGTCTATGTTGTCTAGCTGTCCCTTTAAAATTAAATATCTACCCTCCTCATCCGCTATAGTTGATTCGTGTACATAGTTAACTGAGGATTGGATAAGTATCGATACACCCCTTTTTTTGTCTTAGCTGTGGCGTGGTAGTGGGTAGGGAATTTTTTAGACCAGTAATAGGGGAGCTGAGGGGTAACAAAATGTGTTTCTTGTAGAAACAATATATTGGCTTTAAGAGCTGTATACTGTTTAAAGGCCATTCTCCTTTTGATATCTGTATTCAAACCCCTAACATTGTGTGTGATAATGTTCAAATCACCTACCATTGATATGTTGGTTATGGTTTGTTTGCTTACCTTGTCTCAATAGGACTTTTTCGAGCATGTCACCCACTATGAATCTGTCCCATCTCAGTGTGGGCTTCTTGTTTGCTCTCTCAAAGAGCCCCGTCAGCTGTGGAGTCCCAGTCCCGGCACCCCAAAACATATAATAAGATAGGTAACATATATTTTAGATAGGGTTTTTATTTGGGGGGGGGGGTTGGTTGGTGGGCTTTACTGTTGGGGGGGTGTTTGTATTTTTTTTTACAGGTAAAAGAGGTGTAATTTTTTTTTTTTTGATTATGTGGTTTGTTTGTTTTTGTAATTTATTTTTATTTTTTGTAAATTAGTGTTTATTTTTTTTATAATTTAGTAATTTTTAATAAAGTTAAATAATTTGAGTAGGGTTAGGGTTTTTTAATATGTAATGTAGTTAATTTAATTGGTAGTTTAATTTAATTTAATTGTAGTATAATAGTTAGGGTAGGCTAATTAATAGTTTAAAATTAGTTTATTTTAATTTAAAGTTAGCGGGTTGTTAGGTTTAGGGGTTAATAGTTTAATTTAGTTTATGGTGATGTGGGGGGCTGGCGGTTTAGGGGTTAATAAGTTTAGTTAGTGGTAGTGATGTGGGAGGCCAGAGGTTTAGGGGTTAATACGCTTATTTAGTGGTGGCGGAGTCCGGTAGCGTCGGGATAGGGGTTAATAACTTTATTTAGGTTGTGGCAGGATCCGGGAGCAACAGGATGGGGTTAATAACTTTATTTAGGTTGTGGCGGGGTCCGGGAGCGGTGGGATAGGGGTTAATACGTTTATTTAGGTTGCAGTGGGATCAGGGAGTGGCGGGATAGGGGTTAAATATTTTAGTATAGTGGCAGCGTTTAGTGACAGGGTATAAATAAATCTGGTAAAAAGCTGAAAAGACGCGAGATCGATGACTGCTAATTAACAACAGTCCGATGCTCATCGCCCCTTACTTGGTGCACGTCTTTTTGCCCGCTTTTTTTTAAATATGGAAAGCGTATTCAGGTTTGAGGCCGCGATGTTAGGCGAGCGTATTGGTGCCGGCGAATGCAGCATAGTTGAGGCTTTGATAAATATCCCCCTTGGGCTTTAGTGTACAGGGAGAGGCATGTGTGTAGCTACCTTTTAAAAGGGACAGAATCACTTAGCTAAGTAGCTAAGCAAACTACTATTCCATTAGAATACAACATTTCATTCAACAACATATTTATAAGACTTGTTCCATAATATGGAAACCTCTAGAGTGACAGTTCACCTATGCCTCATTGTCTGTGGTTAGAGGTGGTGAGTTACCATGAAGCCTGTGATGTCATAGAGGAGCTGTTGCTCACAAACAGGTATCAGCACTTGAGTCAGTGATCACATCACACTTGCTTTGAAAATTAATAGAACCTTAGTAGTTTATCATAGAAAACCTTTTTAGCAGGCTGTTTTTTCTTCTTCAAACCAGCAGTTTGTGGTGTTTGAGTAGCAGATGCTATAACTTTAAAGTGTGACTCTTTATCAGAGATGGTCTCTGAGAAAATTTTACTGGATAAGATTCAGGATCGGCATAGATGATGAAAGTTGCCAATACTTTCTTTTGTGATGCTGTTGTGGAAATAATCTTCATCAATGCCAAAATGCAGCTTGGCCATTTAACTAGAAGAGCCTGGTGGTTTTTCCTGGTGTCACAGTAAGAGTTTCCTTGGAAAACTAAAATATGTTGCATGGTTCAGAGTATCCAATACAGTAGTAGTAGATGACTGGGCATTCTAGTAATAGAATATGTTGCAAGATCAGAGTATATAATACAGTTGTAGCAGATGACTGTATAATTGCAGTAATACTAATACTTGTCTGGTAACTGAGTTATGTTGCAGGATTAGGGTATAGAATTTGCTTGTAGCAAATGGTTGGATGATTACAATAATGGTTCTTTGGGAACTGAGATATGTTGCAAAGTTTGGAATATACAATATAGCAGTGTCCAGAATAAATACAGCAGAATAAACAAAAAAAATATAGAAGGGTAATATGCAGGCAGTAGAACACAGGCAGAGGAAATCAGGCAGGACCAGAAAGACTTGAACTACACAGGGAGAAGGTATGTTGGAAACATCAACTAAACTGGTGCATTGAGTCTAGGCATGATCATTTCCTAAATAGAAACTGAATCAAAGACCAGGTGGGAGATATTTAATCACCCAGGTTCCAGCAGAAGAGGTTGATGCCCAAAGCAAGCTGACTGACAGGGAAGCCCAGTAAGATCCTTAAAGAGACAGGGAGTCAGGGACATCATAAAGGCAGGCATTACACAGGCACTGTTTACCATTTGACAGGTGTTTGATCCGGTATGTCCTCCTTGGAACCTTTTTGGCACTACGGGTGTTATAAACAACATCCTTTACACTTATGCATAGTTTGGATACTCAACTTCTGTCTGGAAGATAATATCTTTTACATAATCTGGATGTGGTAAGGGCTCAAAAATTGTCTTTAGGGGCCACTAAGATTTTTTTTTAACAAACTTCTTCCTTATTTGTCTATTTTTTATGAATCTCATAAGGATCAGAAAGATTCAGCAATTACACTTTCTTCTTGGCTAAAGCAAATGATTAGTAAGGCTGGTAGAGAGATCTGTTAAGAATGTAGTATCTGTGGAACAAATCTGCAAGATATAGATTTGGTTCTTTCATTATTTTACTGCATTTTATCAGTTTGATTTTTTTTTGTCTCATATGTTTTTAGCAGGAAAGTTCTCCAGGCAGCAGTATCTGGTCATTAGTTTTCATGTCTTAAGTTCATGTTCTTTCACGGTTATCTTGCAGACTCCACAGCTTGAGTATTAGATCACAGATGTGATGTCTTGTGGACTCTCAACACTTTATGAAAGAAAACTAAATTTATACTTAACTGATTAGTTCATTTCTTTCATGGTGATGAGAGTCCACAAGACACACTCATTTTTATACTCAGTTGGCAGCAGTTCCAGTTTGCACTTCATTTACCCTACTTTGATCTTTCCTGCTTTTCTGTTCCTCTCCTTCCTTGGCCATTTGTTTGACTGAGGTAACCAGTGAAATGTATGGGATTAAAAGCTCTTGGTATGTTGAGTATTTTTTGCCTCCTCCTAGTGGACTGGAGTATAATCCCACATGTGATTTCTCATGGACTCTCACCACCATGAAAGAAATGAATTTATAAGGTAAGCATCATTTTTTTTTTAAAGCTCCTCTAAATTTTATGTTGGTGTAAATCTGTAACTAATCATATAGCAAATTTCCTTAACCATATTTTTAGCTTGTATATGTTTGTATACTAACTTTGTATGTTTTATTTTGATATAAACAGGTCTCTTTACTTGAGCTTCCCAAGAAGTTTTTAATAGAACTGTTCATCAAACCATCGGAATGGAGGAAGAGGTAAGCTGTTTTAATGACCACCTTTTTGGGTTAAGCATTTGTGTTTTTGATAAAAGTATTTGCTTTTGGAGAGCTGCCTACACCTCTAGAGGACATAAATGGAAGCCAAGCAGAGTGATATTCTCTGTAGGTAACTGTAATGGTAGAGAGTTTGTGGAGCAAATAACAGTTTTATTTTGTTCTCGGTTAGACCGCAAAGGTCACCAGACTGACACTTCCCCTCTTCCTCTATGGAGTATTGGGTTAGTGGTGGGATGGTGTAGGAGGCAGAGAGGAAGTGATTGCCACACTGGTTGAAGCACCTTTTTGTTTTTTTGGAAAGAGCAGGTAATCTTAAGGAAAATATAGCAGTGGAATTATTAATGTTTTAATGTGCGTCTCCTATATTAAAAGGACAGTCAATGTTCAAATGAATGTTACATAATTATGTGGATAGTGGAAAGGATTTGAAAGATTTAACTCCCCAAACTCATACTTACCTCACCTTACCTTCCTCACCAGCCTCTTCAGTTTCTTCAACAGAGAGGTTTCTAATCACAGCGCAATCGGTCATCTAATTGAACTACATGTAACTCACTCTGCTGCTGGGTAAAGTTGTTGGCTGCTTCACCCAGCGCAGGAGTGCGCTACATGTAGTTCAACGGCACAAACTAGTGCACTGTGATTAGACAGTGCGCCCGTGACATACTGTTGAAGATAGAAACCTGAAGAGCAGTAGAGGCTGGCGAGAAAGGTAAGGTGAGTACAGTTTTGGGAGGGTTAAATCTTTAAACTTCCTTTTTTTCTTTTGCATGTTGCTAGGTTAATGTTACAAAATTCTGCACATAGTGCAGAATTATGTGACATTAATTTGAACGTTGACTGGCCCTTTAATTTGTAATGTAGCCTGTACATGTCTGATTGTCTTTTTATTAGCATTTTTAAATATTTCTATTTATATAATTTTGTTACCTTATTTTTTAAAGGGACACTGAACCCAAATTTTTTATTTCGTGATTCAGATAGAGCATGTCATTTTAAGCAACTTTCTAATTTACTTCTATTATCAAATTTTCTTCATTCTCTTGGTATGTTTATTTGAAAAGCAAGAATGTAAGTTTAGATGCCGGCCCATTTTTGGTGAACAACCTGGGCTGTCCTTGCAGATTGGACAGCACCAATAAACAAGTGCTGTCCATGGTTCTGAACCAAAAATATGCTGGCTCCTTAGCTTAGGTGCCTTCTTTTTCAAATAAATATAGCAAGAGAACAAAGAAAAAATGACAATAGGAGTAAATTAGAAAGTTGCTAAAAATTGCATGCTTTATCTGAATCATGAAAGAAAAAAAAATGGGTTTAGTGTCCCTTTAGGTTACTCCCATATATTATTACATATTAAAAATAGTGTCTGTTTTTTTTTAATTTGCTAAAGAGATGTTAAAAAATAGCTTCATTTTTTTAAAACATTAGATTATTGGGGGGTTTTTAAGCTCCTCTTTTTGAATAAACATTTTACAAATCTGATAAGTCCTGTTTAATACAAAATTATTGACATTGGCAAAATCTGTAGTGATCCTGAGAGGACACTAATCATGTAGCAATATTCTTCACCTACTTTTTATGTTTTATATTTTTGTAAAATAACTTTGTATGTGTTAATATTCTTTAAGCAGGTCTCTTTACTCAAGGTTCTCAAGAAGTTTTAAATAGAACTGTTCATCAAACCCTCGGAAAAGAGGAAGGAGGTAAGTTATTTTATTTTCCATCTATTTTGTTTGATGTGTGTCCTTACTTTAAATTTGTAATTTATATTATATTTAGCTGTGTTTTTTTGTTTTTGTATTAGATTTTGGTTGAATTTTATACCTCTTTATTCTATTTAACTTTCATGTTATCATATTTTTTGTTATTAATATTAAATTAAGATTAAAAAAGTCTTGTTTTACCTGAACCTTTAAAGGGATAGAAAGTTCAAAACTGAAATGTGCATGAATGCATTTCATTTTTAAATAGAACTATTTTTACATGTACCCTTAGAGTTATATACTTCCATTAGCTTGAGATATATATATATATATATATATATATATACAATTTATAGCCAGTTCCCAAGCATACTTATAACCTGAGTGCATTCCTTGAGTCCATTAAGTACATCTTTTCATAGAAGGGCACTCATAGGATTTAAAACTTAGATAACCTTTATTTCATAGTCATAGTAAAATAGATCACATGTCGGCTCTATACTGAGCCTTTCTCAAGACAATGGGGCCGATTTATCATGGCCCGAATGGGGCCTAATACCCCTGTTTCTACGCGAGCCTTTATGCTAGCAGGAAACAGGATTTAAGAAGCAGCTGTCTTAAGATCGCTGCTCCTTAACTCGTCCACTGCCTCTGAGGCTGCGGACATTAATCCGCCCGATCGAATACATTCGGGTTGATTGACACCCCCTGCTAGTGAATCTGCAGGGGGCGGCATTGCACAAACAGTTCACCAGAACTGCTTGTGCAATGTTAAATGCAGACAGCGTATCATGTCCGTCAGACATTGATAAATCGGCTCAATATGTGATGTAGCAACAGCATATTTTCCTAACTTGCAGCGGCAACCAAGCCGCACTCCTGAACACTCCTTGAAGGCCATGGAAGCCTGCTGTTCAGGAGTGCGGCCTGGATGCCACTGCAAGTTATGAACATATGCTGTCGCTACATAACATATTGGGGCCGATTTATTAAGCAGCATGTGCTGCTCATTTTGCGCGAGCCTTCCAACGCCAGAATCAGGAATTAAGAAGCAGCTGTCATGAGGTGATGGACTGCAATGATCCCGATCAGATACGATTGGGATGATTTACACCCCCTGCAAACCACCGATTGGCCGCAAATTTGCAGGGGGCGGCTTTGCACAAGCAGTTCCCCAGAAAAAAAAATGTCCAACAAAAGAGTAGCTGAAATTGCAATTAATGTAGAGTGACTACTTGGAAGCCTTGTCTAATAATGTTTTATGGGCTGCCACAAATAGTTGTGCATAGGAATGTATAATCATTTATTACAAAAAAAACATCCTTAGAGTAGGATGAAACCAAGAGAAATGCTTCTAAGCACAAAACATTGGATATAGGAAATAGTAAGAATCAGTAATAAAATGTAACCTCTATTGTTGCAAATAAAATTACAGCAAAAAAATGCACTGTTTGCTGCCCGACAGAACTAATTAAAACACTACAATACTGGTACTAGTTGAAAAGCTTTTATAAAGTCTATAGTCAACGTGAGTGACCAAGGGATATCAAAGTGGACAAACGCTCAATGTGGGTCTGATAAGAAAATGTGTCTAGATTGCAACCATTATATTAGTACACATATACTGTGTCTTATGTACTACCAAAATGAGTAACTTGTTGTCAAAAAGAGAAATAAGATTTTCCCTCTGTTATAGATTGAAAGAAAAAAGGGATAAATATCTTGGACAGAATGTTTTTTCTCCTTAAAGGTGTACGTTTTTCTTAGGATACAGTTACACCTCTATAAACAGATACTGGATAGGGTTTATCTGTAGAATAAACAGCACAATGGTATATCACAAAGTCGTGAAGCTCAGCATTATAAGTAGCCCTGGCTTAGTGCTAGTAACCTGACATACACTGTGTGCTTGACTATTATACCAATAATACACTTAGTAGCTGAATAGAGTTTTTCTATTTGAAAGAGATAGCACATTTGCATACCGCTGTTATTGTGTCATGGAAAAAGTAAACTACTGCCTTGGTTAAAAGCCATTAATCTGACATAGGCTAAGTGCTTGTTGAATTGGCTGTTACCACAATATTAAAGGCAAACATAAAATAAACTTGGTTTGTTACATTGGTAGCACACTTGCATATCATAGATTTTATCTGCTGCTCTGGCCTAATGCCAATGATCTAACATTATCAACTGTCCTGGCCTAATGCCAATGATATAACGTTATCAACTGTCCTGAAAAGCAAAAAGAACTATATAATGGCTGTTAATAAACAATATATCTCACAAGAGAATAGTGTATACCAAGGCAGTAGTTCACTTTTTCCATGACACAATAACAGCGGTATGCAAATGTGCTATCGCTTTCAAATAGAAAAACTCTGTTCAGCTACTAAGTGTATTATTGGTATAATAGTCAAGCACACAGTGTATGTCAGGTTACTAGCACTAAGCCAGGGCTACTTATAATGCTGAGGTTCACGACTTTGTGATATACCATTGTGCTGTTTATTCTACAGATAAACCCTATCCAGTATCTGTTTATAGAGATGTCACTGTACCCTAAGAAAAACACCTTTGAGTAGAAAAAACAATCTGTCCAAGATATTTATTCCTCTTTTCTTTCAATTTATAGCAGAGGGACAATCTTACTTCTCTTTTTGACAACAAGTTACTCATTTTGGTAGTACATAAGACACAGTATATGTGTACTAATATAATGGTTGCAATCTAGACACATTTTCTTATCAGACCCACATTGAGCGTTTGTCCACTTTGATATCCCTTGGTCACTCACGTTGACTATAGACTTTATAAAAGCTTTTCAACTAGTACCAGTATTGTAGTGTTTTAATTAGTTCTATCGGGCAGCAAACAGTGCATCTGTTCATTTTTTTGCTGTAATTTTATTTGCAACAATAAAGGTTACATTTTATCATTGATTCTTACTATTTCCTATATCCAATGTTTTGTGCTTAGAAGCATTTCTCTTGGTTTCATCCTGCTCTAAGGATGTTTTCTTTTTGTAATTTCACCAGATATGATTGTGCAATGATAAATGCAGACAACATATGCTGTCGGCATTTATTGATGTCCGCCCGCCATATAATAAATCAGCCCTTTTGTCTTAAAAAAGTTTCGGTATGGACCCGAAACGTCAACATGTGATCTATTTTACTATGACTATAAAATAAACATTGTCTAATTTTTAAATTCTGTAAGTGTCCTTCTATGAATATATATATATACTGTATATATCTCTCTTTTTTATATTTTTAAACAGGTCTCTTTACTTGAGCTTCCCAAGACATTTTAAATAGAACTGTTCTTCAAACCTTGGAATGGATGAAGAGGTAAGCTATTTTATTTACCATCTCTTTTGAGTTAAACTGTTTTTTGATAAAAGCATCTAGATATGTTTTATATTTAGCTAAACTAACTTTATATTTAAAAAAATATATATTTTTAAACAGGTCTCGAGCTTCCCAAGAGATTTAAAATAGAACTGTTCATCAAACCCTTGGAATGGAGGAAGAGGTAAATTATTTTATTTTCCATCTTTTTTGGGTTAAACCATCTTTACATTTGTGTTTTTTTATACAAATATTTAGCTATGTTTTATTTTTAGCTAAATTATCTTTGTATAATTTTTTTTATATTTTATAAACAGGTCTCAAGCTTCCTAGTTTAAGTTTAAGATAGAACTGTTCATCAAGCCCTTGGAATGGAGGAAGAGGTAAATTATTTTATTTTCCATCTTTTTTGGGTTAAACCGTCTTTACATTTGTGTTTTTTTGATAAAAGTATTTAGCTATGTTTTATATTTAGCTAAACTAACTTTGTATATATTTTTATATTTTATAAACAGGTCTCAAGCTTCCCAAGAAGTTTAAGATAGAACTGTTCATCAAGCCCTTGGAATGGAGGAAGAGGTAAGTTAATTGTTTCACCATCTCTTTTTGGTTAAACCATTTTTTAAATTTGTGTTTTCTGATAAAAGCATTTAGATATGTTTCATATTTTTCTAAACTAACTTTGTATGTTTTTTTGTAATATTTTTAAACAGGTCTTGAGCTTCCCAAGAAGCTTTAAATAGAACGGTCATTCAAACCCTTGGAATGGAAGAAGAGGTAAGATATTTTATTTACCATCTCTTTTGCGTTAATCCCCTTTTCTTTCATAAGGTGGTTAGAGTCCATGTGCTACATGTGGAATTAAACTCCAGTCCATTTGGAGGAGGCAAAAATACCCAACATACCAGGAGCCTTTAATCCCTCCCAGTTCCGTGTACCCCTTAGTCTTATTTGCCTCGGAGAAGGTGAAAATTGAAGTGCTCTTCGGGGGTTCTCAGACCTATGTGAGACCCATTATGCCCTTCATAGAGCTGAGAATAGGAAAATGGGATGTACACAAGTAAACTAGCAGTTATAGTAATTCTTCCTTGGGAGTTTGTAACTGGCCTGCCTCAGGTGTTGCTGGGAATCATCCCTCAGCCTCCTCTTGATGGCCTCTCGATGTACTCCTGCTTCAGAACTAAACAGGATGGGCTATTGTGCTGGACGCATGTTTACTGCAACTGGGTAAGAAAGGTGGAGCGAGTTCTAACACGTAGGTAGGAGCCTTTACATAGCCAACAGGAAACTGGTAAGTATATTGTTAATTTTACACCTAGCCTGAGTACAATACTCAAATAGGTTTTTCTCTGTGACAGGTTTAGGCCACTTTATAACTTAGAGTCAGTGCTCGGTAATATTTCTTTACATTCTTTGTGTGGCGGTCAGTTATTGCCTTGGGAAACTGTTTGTCTTATAGGTTTGCTGACTGAGAGACCATTATAGTGTAGGGTAGGTCCCAGGGAGGTTACCTAGATGCTGCTCCTGATTTTAAGGAATATTTGCACTCCGCTATTTGTGAAGTTTTGGCATCTATGCTTCCCCAGAGCAAACATAAGTTTTTGCTCGTAAAGGGTGATATTTCAGCTAGTTTCAGTTAATCTGTATATCTCACAAAAGCAGCACATCAGTAACTCTGATAAAGGATTGTGATGTGTAAGATTCAGATACTTCATAAGGTGAGATACTGTTAGATAGTCAGGATCTTTTGTTGGACCTGGAATCTGAGAGTGCATATTTAAGATGGATTATCTGCACACTTTTCTGCAAGAAGTTTTCCTTACTCTGGGAGTTCCAAGAACCTGTTTCTACAGAAGAAAATATTGGTTAAACAACTAGATTTTTTATTTAAGCCTCCTACATCTTTGGAGTTTTTTTGGAGTTCAAGAAGATGTTTCTAAATTCCTCACGCAAATCTGGAATTTTGGGAATCTATTCCCAAAGTAAATGGAGCTATTTCTATGCTTGATAAAGGTACTACTATCCCCTTAGAGAATAGTACCTCTTTAAATGGATAGAAAGCTTGAGGCTTTTCATAGGAAAGCTTTTCATCAAGCAGGATATTGTATTCAGGCCAGCAATCAGTGTGGACTATATATATGTAGCAGGTGCTATCACTTTGTGGTGTGACACCTTATCAGAGATGGTTTCTCTTCAGAAACCTCTCCTTAGAGGAAATTTGGGATTGTCTTAAAATGATCAAGGTTACTAATTCCTTTATTTGTGACATTTTTTTAAGATAATTGGCATTATAGCAAAAATTGTGCCTTTGGCGGTTCTCACAAGAGTTTTGTGGCTAAAATCTTGCTCTGTAGACATGGGGGCTGAATTATTAAGCACCGTATGGGGCCTAATACACCTGTTTCCACGCGAGCCTTTAGGCTCGCCAGAAATAGCAGTTAAGAAGCAGCGGTCTTAACGGCTGTTTCCGTGCGAACAGAAATAGCAGTTAAGAAGCAGCGGTCTTAACGGCTGTTTTGGCACGAGCCTTCTGTTGCTCCTTAACTGGTCTGCCGCCTCTAAGAGGCGGACAGCAATTAACCTGATCAGATATGATCGGGTTGATTGATACTCCCTGCTAGCGGACAATTGGCAGTGAATCTGCAGGGGGCGACATTGCACAAGCAGTTCACCAGAACTGCTTGAGCAATGCTAAATGCCGACAATGTATGCTGTCGGTATTCAGCGATGCTTGTTGGACATGATCAGCTGAGCGGATCATGTTGGACAGACATATGATAAATCTGCCCCATGGTGTCAATGAGCAGACTTTTATTTTTCCGTTTCCAAGGATACATTTTATTCAGTCATAGCATGCAATTATTGACACAGTGTCTGCTGCTAAGGGTGCTTTCTAAACTCAGGACAAAAAGTCCAAAGACAAAACTAGATTTGCTTATTGTGTTCTTTCTTTTCACCAGTCCAGTAATCAGAAATCTTTCTCATCTAGCCAAAAAGGGTTACTAAAGGGTACAAATACGCAACTGATTACTTAATGTCTGTGTGGTCCTCAGCATCACTGAACAGAAAAAAAACATCTGGCAGGTCAGGTAGGCCCCTGGGCATAGTTTAGGCAGCCCTGCTCTAAGTCCAGGGTTCTTCAATTCCACTTCTTAGCAGCCACTAACTGTCAGAAACTTACCTAATCCCACAATGGGCTCCTGCCTCCACGTAGAGAAACGCCAAGGTCTGTATTATGCTGCTGCTCTACCTAGGCGCACAGTACCACATGCTGCTCTAATTTAAAGGGGCAACAACTAAACACAGGAACTCCTACCTATGTGGCCAAAGGTGTGGGAATTCTTATATAAATCTACTCAGCCCATCACTCTGGGCTGAGTTATTGAGGAGCTTACCTCATGCTTACCTGCACTCCTATTCCTTTTCTCACTTATCCTAGTATCCCATAACATCCTGCTTAGTCTCCTGTATCCTGCTGTACCAGTGGCTGCTTACCTGTATCCTGCTGTACTTGCTTCACTCACCTAGTATGCCATGACTATTTTACCAATGGTACCCGCTGGGTATCTTGCTTTACCTGCCGCACTCACCTAGTATTCCGTGACAGCCTATTGGATAATTCCAACCTCAAGTAAGAGCCAGTGAGGCACCAGCAAGGGGAGTATGCTCAGTGCTCCTAAAAGTGAGGAGTGAGGTTTTTGGCTGACATACCCGTTTCCCCCTTCCACACTTCATTTATACTATCTGAAATATAAGCTGCATATTGTATTGGGACACTGATTCACAGGGGTTTGATATACACGGGACTGCTGCATTTTGATATGCCAATATATTTAATGCTCTTAGCACATCTCTTATTGTACCAGTGGCTGCTTACCTATATCCAGTTGTACCTGCTGCACTCCCCTAGTATCCCATGACAGCCTACTGAGTCTCCTGTATCCTGCTGTACCAGTGGCTGCTTACCTGTATCCTGCTGTACCTGCTGCACTCATCTGGTATTCCCTGACAGCCTGCTGAGTCTCCTGTATCCTGCTGTACCAGTGGCTGCTTACCTGTATCCTGCTGTACCTGCTGCACTCATCTGGTATTCCCTGACAGCCTGCTGAGTCTCATGTATCCTGCTGTACCAGTGGCTGCTTACCTGTATCCTGCTGTACCTGCTGCACTCATCTGGTATTCCCTGACAGCCTACTGAGTCTCCTGTATCCTGCTGTACCAGTGGCTGCTTACCTGTATCTTGCTGTACCTACTGCACTCATCTGGTATTCCCTGACAGCCTACTGAGTCTCCTGTATCCTGCTGTACCAGTGGCTGCTTACCTGTATCCAGCTGTACCTGCTGCACTCACCTAGTATCCCATGACAGCCTACTGAGTCTCCTGTATCCTGCTGTACCAGTGGTTGCTTACCTGTATCCTGCTGTACCTGCTGCACTCACCTAGTATCCCGTGACAGCCTGCTGAGTCTCCTGTATCCTACTGTTCCAGTCGCTGCTTACCTGTATCTAGCTGAACCTGCTGCACTCACCTAGTATCCCGTGACAGTCTCCTGAGTCTCCTGTATCCTGCTGTACCAGTGGCTGCCTACCTGTATCCAGCTGTACCTGCTGCACTCACCTAGTATCCCATGACAGCCTACTGAGTCTCCTGTATCCTGCTGTACCAGTGGTTGCTTACCTGTATCCTGCTGTACCTGCTGCACTCACCTAGTATCCCGTGACAGCCTGCTGAGTCTCCTGTATCCTACTGGACCAGTGGCTGCTTACCTGTATCTAGCTGAACCTGATGCACTCACCTAGTATCCCGTGACAGCCTACTGAGTCTCCTGTATCCTGCTGTACCAGTGGCTGCTTACCTGTATCCAGCTGTACCTGCTGCACTCACCTAGTATCCCATGACAGCCTACTGAGTCTCCTGTATCCTTTTGTACCAGTGACTGCTTACCTGTATCCAGCTGTACCTGCTGCACTCACCTGGTATTCCCTGACAGCCTACTGAGTCTCCTGTATCCTTTTGTATCAGTGGCTGCTTACCTGTATCCCGCTGTACCTGCTGCACTCACCTAGTATCCCATGACAGCCTACTGAGTCTCCTGTATCCTGCTGTACCAGTGGTTGCTTACCTGTATCCTGCTGTACCTGCTGCACTCACCTAGTATCCCGTGACAGCTTACTGAGTCTCCTGTATCCTACTGTACCAGTGGCTGCTTACCTGTATCTAGCTGAACCTGCTGCACTCACCTAGTATCCCGTGACAGCCTACTGAGTCTCCTGTATCCTGCTGTACCAGTGGCTGCTTACCTGTATCCAGCTGTACCTGCTGCACTCACCTGGTATTCTGTGACAGCCTACTGAGTCTCCTGTATCCTGCTGTACCAGTGGCTGCTTATTTGTATCCTGCTGTACCTGCTGCACTCACCTGGTATCCCATGACAGCTTACTGAGTCTCCTGTATCCTTTTGTACCATTGGCTGCTTACCTGTATCCAGCTGTACCTGCTGCACTCACCTAGTATCCCATGACAGCCTACTGAGTCTCCTGTATCCTGCTGTACTAGTGGCTGCTTACCTGTATCCAGCTGTACCTGCTGCACTCACCTGGTATTCCCTGACAGCCTACTGAGTCTCCTGTATCCTGCTGTACCAGTGGCTGCTTACCAATATCCAGCTGTACCTGCTGCACTCACCTGGTATTCCCTGACAGCCTACTGAGTCTCCTGTATCCTGTTGTACCAGTGGCTGCTTACCTGTATCCCGCTGTACCTGCTGCACTCACCTAGTATCCCATGACAGCCTACTGAGTCTCCTGTATCCTGTTGTACCAGTGGCTGCTTACCTGTATCCTGCTGTACCTGCTGCACTCACCTAGTATCCCATGACAGCCTACTGAGTCTCCTGTATCCTGCTGTACCAGTGGCTGCTTACCTGTATCCCGCTGTACCTGCTGCACTCACCTGGTATTCCCTGACAGCCTACTGAGTCTCCTGTATCCTGCTGTACCAGTGGCTGCTTACCTGTATCCAGCTGTACCTGCTGCACTCACCTGGTATTCCCTGACAGCATGCTGAGTCTCCTGTATCCTGCTGTACCAGTGGCTGCTTACCTGTATCCAGCTGTACCTGCTGCACTCACCTGGTATTCCCTGACAGCATGCTGAGTCTCCTGTATTCAGCTGTACCTGCTGCACTCATCTGGTATTCCCTGACAGCATGCTGAGTCTCCTGTATCCTTTTGTACCAGTGGCCGCTTATTTGTATCCTGCTGTACTCACCTGGCATCCCATGACTATCTCACCAACATTACCCACTGGGTATCCTGTGCCTACTAAGTCTCCTGTATCCTGCTGTACCCAATGCACCCACCTGATATCCTGTGACAGCCTCATCAACAGTAACTGCTGGGTATTCTGTGCCTGCAGAGTCTCCTGTAACCCACTGCTGAGTCTCCTGTGCTTACTGTACCAGTGGCTGCTTACCTGAAACCTGTTGTTACTACTGCATCTATCTGGTATCCTGTGGCAGCCTGCCCACCTATACCTGCTAGACATTGCTCCTGCTTTCCCTCTTGGTACCTAGTTGCTGGACTGATCTCACCGTACCTTACCTTTGGCCTGTTCCTGGACTCTGCTCTTGTTTTACCCTTAGTTTTTGTTTCTCTTGCTTTATTAAAACTTTTTAAAACATTTTTGGTTTCCTGTACGTCTATTCCTGCATATTGAGTTCCACTCACCCTGCCACACTCACACTAACAGACCAGTGCATCAGTAGCACCCTGGCTGAGAACAAGTTAAAAGGGACATAAAACTCAAATGTAACTTTCATGTTTAGAACATGCGATTTTAAAGACTTTACTTCTATTATTAAAGGGACATGAAACTCAAAAAAGTATTTCATGATTTAGACAGAGCATAACATTTTTTTTTATTTTTTTTTTAAAGCTTTTATTATATACACCACATTACAGTAACAAAAAAGAAAAAGAAAGACATTGCATATATAAAATACATAGAATAAAACAATGGCCCATCTCTTATTCCGGGACGCAGCCCTTTAACAAAAATATACATAAACATCCTATTACATGTGACGTTTCTAACAATTTATCATTCTTCCAGGCATTATGCGTTAATCCCTGTCTTGCTTAAAGGGACACTCAGGTTTTATTAAATGTTTATGATTCAGATACAGCATGTAATTTTAAACAACTTTCCAATTTACTTCCTTTTAAAAAAATGTGCACAGTCTTTTATATTTACACTTTTTTTGAGTCACCAGCTCCTACTGAGCATGTGCAAGAACTCAGACTATACGTATATGCATTTGTGATTGGCTGATTGCTATCACATGGTACAGGGGGAGTGGAAAAATACATAACTTTAAAATGTGTTAGAAAAGAATCTACTACTCATTTGAAATTCAGAGTAAATGCTATTGTATTGTCTTGTTAGCTTGCATTTGTTGATTATGCAAATCTGCTGTGTTTACTGGTCCTTTAAGGTCATAATCTAATCCATCATGTAGTAAGGATCTATAGACTATGTCTCTTTGAATGATAATCTTAGTCCTGCGACAAAAAACAAAACAAAAAAAAACAAAAAAAAGGGGGACCCTCCCTACCTCTCTCATCAAACTATCTCGTTATATACACAATCTACGTATTCTTGCTATGAACGTACCCAGCCCCACTCTTGGGGGAGAACATTTTTCAATATGAGTAACATGAATTCAGCAGAATTTTGTAAGGGCAATATAAGTTGCTTTTGTGCAGTTAATGGCCTTTCCCTGATTAAATTTAACCATTTTTAAAAAAAGGCTGTAAGTCTCTTTTCTGAATATGGTTTAATATTGAATAGTTCAATCATCATCTGTGTATTCATAGTATTTATAAATTCTTTTAAACTTGGCTCTTCAGTAGATTTCCACTTTTTAAATATTATATATTACGAGCTACCAAAATAGCCAAGTTTATAAGCAGTTTATCTGGTTTATATTCAACTTCATCGTATAACAAGAAGACGTTAACTGCAGTCAAAGATATTCTGGTCCATAGAAGTTTATTGAGCCAAAAGTTTATTTTACCCCAAAACTGTATAATCTTCGGACAAGACCAAAGACAGTGGATAATATCAGCTTTCTCAGCTCTGCATTTATGGCATTTACAACGTGATGCCATATCTGCCCATTTGTTAATTTTGTCAGGGGTTAAATAAAAGTTGTTCAATATTTTACATTGTGACTCTCTCCAGCTACAGACTGTCGTAGCGGATTCCAGGTTAGTAAGACATTTTTTAACCTCTTGTATCTCTGTCTACGGGAAAAGCTTATTCATATAAATTGTAATATTTTCAACTAGCATTGTCCCAGATTTAGCGCATAACATATTGTACCATATTGAAATTAATCACTTCCCTGCTTTATACAATTTCAACCCAGATTCTATCTATTTTCATTCCCACTCTGTCCGGAATAGTTGGCATAATTGATGGAAGTAACTCCTACTCTGTAGATAAGCATAAAAATTTCTTGACTGCAATTGGAACTTATTCAATATTTCTAGAAAAGATTGTATATGTATTGTGCCTTCTTGTTTGAGCTGGAACCATCTCATTAATTATCTTTATATACCGGGTCATTTAGGCCCGGCAAAAAACCAGGCATACCTATTATAGGACAGTATTTTGAGATATGATATTGGCACTCTTAAGAGTTTACAGAATTTCTGCCAGGCTATTATAATGTTCTTAATTGTTATTAATTTAGAAACAACATTAGGGATTGTTTTTTTATCCACATGCAGTACTGCCTTGAGGTCGAATGAAACAATTGTCTCGGATTCCAAATTGTAGTACGTTACATATTCCTCTTCGACCAGCCAATCTGCCGCAAATTTGACCAATGCCACCAGATTATACATTTTAAGGCAAGGAAGTGCCAAGCTCCCCTCTTTTCTACGCTGAACCAGCTTATTCATTGCCAGCTGAGGTTTACCATTGTTCCATAAAAAACAAGTTATTAATTTGTTATACTTATATAAATCTGCCTTGACTATGAATAGGGGCAGATTTTGTAGTATAAACAAAAATTTAGGGAAAATTATTGCTTAAATTACCATTATCTTTGCTGACAATGACAATTTGTACATGCTCCATTTTGCTAGTTCCTGAGGCAATTTCTCGAATAAATTTTCAAAATTAATTTTATACCAGTCATTCGGGTTTTTACATATTTTTATACCTAGGTATTTTAACTGTTGTACCTCTTGAGATCCGTCTTTGACATAACTCTTGTTAGTTTTTTGTATCCAAAGAATCTCTGATTTTTTCATGTTCATTCTATAGCCAGAAAATTTGCTATAAGGTCCTATTATATTTAGACATTTCGGTATACTTTCTGCCGTGTTGTATAGGAACAGTATTAGGTCGTCAGCATATAATGAGATTTTAATACTATATTTACCAATTTGAATACCTACTAATTCTTGTCTTAGAAGAATTGCCAAAGGTTCAAGGGAAATATTGAATAAAAGTGGCGATAATGGACAGCCTTGTCTCGTCCCTTTATAGAGTGTTATATATTGGGATAGTTCTGAATTCACTAAAAGTTGTGATCTAGGATTGTTATAGATTAATTTAGTCAAATTAAGTAGATTGCCTTGTAGGCCAAATTTATCATCTATTGCAAGGAAGGCCAGATCGCCTTTAATTTGCTTCTTACTACCCCGAAATTGATTGTAATAATAATCTAGAGTTACCAATATGTGTCAAATGTTTTTAACCACATTCCTGCCTGGCATGAAACCTGTCTGATCATGGTGTATAACCTCTCCGAACACTTTTTTTAATCTTTCTGCCACTATTGACATTAACAGTTTATAGTCTACATTTAACAAGGATATTGGTCAATAAGACCCTAGTTCTTCTCGATTTTTACCTTTCTTATGGATCAGTGTGACAATTGAATCAGTAAAATACTTTGATTGTTTATTATTATTAATATAATACTCGTTAAAAAGTGGTGATTATATCTTGTCTAATACATTTATAAAATTCTGCTGGAAGCCCATCCGGCCCAGGCGCTTTGTTGTTTTTCAGTTTTTTTATTGCAAGGTTGATTTCCCCTTCAGATATTCTTTGATTGATATTATTAAGTGCCTCTGTTGTAATTCTAGGAACTTTAATATTTTGCCAAAATTTATTTTTTGCATCTTCATCCATTACTTTGGCCGAGTACAATTTTTGGTAGTATCTAAAAAAGGCTTGTCTTACTTCGTAAGCGTGTGTATGATGTCTATCTCCTTCCCTTATATTAGAAATTATATTCTTATTTCTTTTTACATTAATCAATTTTGCCAAGTATCCTGCAGAAGTACCCAGTGGACCTTGAAACCTTGCCCTACTTTTTAGATCTTCCAGAGCCCATTTCTGTTTTAAGAAAATTTCTCTTTCCTCCCTTGCCTGTTTATATCTATCCCATGAATTTATAGAGGAGTTAGACAAATAGTTATTATGTGCATTTTTAAGTTGGTTTGCTAATTGTATTTTGCGTATCTTAGCCTTCTTTCTTAGCCTGCACATATATGCCACAATCTCCCCTCGGAGAACAGCTTTCCCTGTTTCCCAAAAAACCTCAGGTTTATCTACATAAGTATGATTATTCTTTAAAAACCAGTTACAAAATTTACTGTTGTTACTCATATATTTTGGGAAACAAAAACTATTACTAGGCCCTACTTTTCTGGACTTTATCTTTAAACCTATAATTGCATGATCTGATAGGAGAATCTCATTAATTGTGGCATCCATATCACGTTTTAATAACACTCTGTCAACTAAAAATAAGTCTATTCTGGAAAAGAATTTAAATGCTCTGGATTCACAGGAAAAACTGTACTCGTCTGGATGTTGTATCCTCCAAATATCCTCAACATCCAGAGTCTTCAAAAACCCTCCAAACATTTTTGATTCTTGTCTATATTATTTGATTGTCTGACTCTATCAATAAGAGGATTTAAAGTCATGTTAAAATCTCCCATAATTATTAAGTTTTGCCCTCGTAGAGAAAACAGCTTTTTCTCCATCTTACCCCAGAATTCTTTATCACTTTTATTAGGTCCGTATATGTTACAAAAAGACCACGTATAATTGTCTATTCGTAGCTGTATTATAATATAGCGACCTTCTGAGTCAAGTTCACTTTTAATTATCTCATAGTCCAGCTCTCTGTGAAACAAGATAGCTACTCATCGACTACGCTTGTCACACGGCGTAGCAATAATCTCTTTTAACCAGTTAACCTTAAGTTTTTCAATTTCTGGGGCTTTCAAATGAAGTTCTTGTAAAAACATAATGTCTGCTTTTTGTTTTTTAAGTAATTTAAGAATATTTTTCCTCTTAATTGGGGAGGTGACCCCCCCCCCCACATTCCATGATACTAAATTAAGCATATTTTAGATTAAGTTGTCAACAGCTTCTTATTTATTGTTCTGTGGGGTATTATATTAGAGAGGGGGGGCGAAACAAAAGAAGAACAAAAAATAAAAACCCCAACCGGGAGTCCAGTGGGCCATTTCCATTGGATCTCCCATGCACATATTTAAAAACAACACATACATTTAACCAGCATTTATATATCTTCTCAGTAAACCTATTACCCAATACCATTTAAACCTATTACAAAAAAAAAACCCTTTCTTCCCAAGCATCCAAGGTAAAAATGATTATGCGAATACCAAAATCTAGCTACCTAGGGACTGGGGAAGTTGTAGACACCTAGGATCGCGCCCTAAGTGTCTACAACTTCCCCAGTCCCACTAATGTTCACAAATGCTGGCCCCTCTAATAAAAAAATCTATGCATCTCTACATTGTATTTATTTTGTAAACTTTCTATCTTTTTTCATATATATATATGTGTGTGTGTGTGTGTGTGTGTGTGTAAATTAAATGTTTTCTCATCATATTGCAGCCCTAGTTTTCATATTATATTTCTCAAGCCCTGTCTTATATCTAAGCATCAGCACTCTTTTGACACTAATGAGCTACCATGTTTAAAATGATGTGCTGAGATAAACAGTATATTGGTGGGTGTGAAGAGGGCGCTATTCAGCCAACTATAAAATATAAAAAAGTTTCTTATAATAAAATTAAATATTTAATAAAAATGTATTTAAATACATATATTTCACAAAAAGGGGATAAATATAAGCCACAAAATCGCACAATAGAAAAACAAGGTTTTACCAAACTAAAGTGAATTTAGTGTTATGAATTATGTGTTATGATAAACACTCTAGGTTGAAATCTCAGTCCTCCAAATGTGTTTAAGATTATTTTAAAAAAATATTAGAAAATTATTTAAAACAAAAACTCAAAAACCACCTTATTTAAAAGATCCGTCAGTGTAATACTGATGTATTCCAGATACTTTGTATCACTTATAATTCCCAGCATATGCAAAGTTGGAGACTGCTTATATAGCAGATTCGTCAGTGTTTCAATTATATATTACAAGTGCTCCTTATCATTTGAAAATTTCAGCTTTAGCATAAACAAAGTAGAACAGCTTAGAGTACATTGCCAAGACTCCCTATATACCCCATCAACAGCCTTACACTTTTAGGAAGTAGATGGAACATCTCTTAAGTTGGTTAGCTTGTTGTTGGTGAAACTTCCGCCTTCTCCATGTAGCGATGGTGTTGTGTAGTTAGTGTCGGAATCGGTAACGTGACCTCAGATCATCTGCAGATTGGCTGTTGAGCGTTCTCACTATGTTTTAGCATTTTTTTTAGTTCCCAAATCGTATCAGTGATGTGATATAAGTATTTACAAAGGCACCCCAAAATCCGTCAACGTGTTTCGCCTGTGTTTTAGGCCACCAATTAGCAAGCACTACCCAGGGTTCTGAACCAAAAATGGATTAGCTCCTGAGCTTACATTCTCGCTTTAAAAAATAAAGATAGCAAGAGAACAAAGAAAATTGATAATTGGAATAAATTAGAAAGTTATAGAGTTGGAAGGGAGTCTGGCTCTAATAATCAGTAAAAAAAACCTTTGAATTATGAATATATAAGGGGGAAATAAAACCTTGCCATGGTTATGGTATATGGATTGCTTTGTTTCAGTTCTCTCACTATATGTATAAATTTGGTTACATAACTAATTCAATAATGAAATAATTTTATTGTGTATTAACTAAGACATATGAACCACTGTTTTTATCAAATGATAAAGGTATATCTTACCTTATTATTTATTATGATTTATGTAGTTACTTTAATATCACAATGTACCTGTTTTTGTCAATATATTTTCACTTCTTTCCAAACCAGGGGTGTGTATAAAGGCGACCTTTTAATTGGTTGCCGATTCAGAATGAGAATCAAATCATGTTGCTCTATGGCCTTTAAATATCAAACATTGTCATCCAACCAACAACCGTTTGCCCTGAGGAAGCCCCTATGGCATTGTAGTGACGTGGGGGGTGAAACGCGTGTCGGCAGTGATGTACACAGAGCAGGTTGCTCTGTCTCAGACCTAACTGATGGTTACAGTGTTTCCAGTTTAAAGGAACACTGAACCCAAATTTTTTCTTTCGTGATTCAGATAGAGCATGGAATTTTAAGCAACTTTGTAATTTACTCCTATATTTAAATGTTTCTCATTCTCTTGGTATCTTTATTTGAAATGCAAGAATGTAAGTTTAGATGTCGGCCCATTTTTGGTGAACAACCGGGGTTGTTCTTGCTGATTGGTGGATAAATTTATCCACCAATAAAAAAGTGCTGTCCAGAGTCCTGAACTAATAAAAAAAGCTTAGATGCCTTCTTTTTCAAATAATGATAGCAAGAGAATGAAGAAAAAATGATAATAGAAGTAAATTAGAAAGTTGCTTAAAATTGCATGCTCTATCTGAATCATAAAAGAAAAAAATTGGGTTCAGTGTCCCTTTAAGCAGCAGCTAAGGAGGAAGTTGGTTTGTTCGCTACTTGCTTGCCACCCATGGCGGTGCTTCTTCCTAAGACAAACCTTTGGAGCCAAAGTTGTTTATACAGAGGAAAATGAGCATTTGACAGTTCGCACATTGGCATGGTAACTTTGTTCACTCTTTTTAACTTTGGAAAATACGGATTTGTTTGGCCGTTTGGCGGTTCCGTATGCACGCTTAAGTGAATGGCTAAAGGGTGACTATTACAGCATTCTATATACACCCGCTTCACTAAAGAAACCTTTTAGCCTTTCCACATTGAACTCTTACATTTAGGGCAGCAAGTTCTGCCTCTAGGACAACATTTCATGCCACAAGTCCTTATACGTACCATTACACGATTTTGTGTTTATGCTGACTATTAACACTGTTTCATAATTTGCTGTGGTAATTACTAGACTCTCTTTGGGGCTGTACAAAGATCCTAATCAATAATTTATTTTCATGGTACCAGGAACTACTTTATGATAGTGGTACCCTCTGAAAAGGTGTTGTACATACCCCATAGTCTATATTACCATCAATGACCATTAGGTCGTTGTTGTATCTTCATTTATCTGCATCTGAATATGTTTGCAACGATTTTGAATATTACTAGGATTATGTCTATTAACAAGCATAGATTCTCATGGATCACTATGGTGGCCATTTTTCTCTATCATTGCAAAGCCACCCTCTAGTGGAGGAGTTGCTGTGTTAAGAATAGTATTAACTATTTATTTACTTGTTTGCTCCTGAATTACTGTATTTGTGTTTAGGTTCACAAATCAACCACTGCTCTTTAAGTACTTACAGATGGTTCATTTGTCTATATTATGTTTATGTAGATACTCTGCCTATGATGTATATGCACGATTGGAAAAGCACTGAGATATACCATCTTTATATGGTGGACTTCATGAATTATGTATTTGCTAAATAAATTTGATGTGGATCTGTCTGCTGCATCAAGAGGACCTTTCTTGAATTTTCTAAAAACTGTGAGTAAATAATACCATTGCCACCAATGTATAAATTATGCATTTTTTTCTTGCCTGCTGCCTGCAAAAGGAAAAAGTTGGGTTTCATATCCCTTTAAGAAAATCTAAAAATGGCATTAGTGTGTTTTGTCTACGCACAAAAACAATGTTCCCTTTGCAAAGTATGAATTAAAAACCTAACAGGCCAGTTTTGTGTTTTACAAAGTCTTGTATGAGCCGTCACAAGGACTTTACCACAGCTCTTCTCTTTAGTTAAAGGGACAGTCAAGTAAAAAAACAACTTTCATGATTCAAATAGGGCATGTCATTTTTAAACGACTTTCCAATTTACTTTTATGACCAATTTTGCTTTGTTCTCTTGGTATTCTTAGTTGAAAGCTAAACCTAGGAGGTTCATATGCTAATTTCTAAGACCTTGAAGGCTGCCTCTAATCTAAAAGCATTTTGACAGTTTTCACCACTAGAGGGCGTTAGTTCATGTGTTTCAGATAGATAACATTGAGCTCATGCACGTGAAGCTCCTAGGAGTGAGCACTGATTGGCTAAAATGCAAGTCTGTAAAATAAACTGAAATAAGGGGGCAGTTTGCAGAGGCATAGATTTGGCTTTTCAAATGGGTTCTAGCAGTAAAAATATTGTGACTTTAATATCACATTTGCACTTCTCGTGGTAACGATCATGCTCCACTTGTAATTCAGACCTTTATTTGTTACTTGCTTAAAGTGAAACAAAACATAATTGCTAAGGGGAATCAAAGCACTGCTCTCTGTGTGTTATCAGCAAGGGAACAAGGTAAATTTTTAAGGCCCTCACAGTGCTTATAAGACTTCCCAAGACAAACAGGATTACTTTAGAGACCATCCTGGAGTCATTTGCTGATCATCAAACTACTTTTGAAGTCATTTGCACATCATCAGACATCATCATCCTTGTAAAGTCATCAGCTAAGGTAAAAAAATCAGCATGAAAAGATGGTGTCATCTAATTTAAATATTTTGGCCTGTAGGCATGTTTCAGGACTAGAGTCATCAATTGATTCAGAATGATGCCAGGAAGATCTTTTTGACTAGGGTTCTTAGAAAATGTTGCCAGAGCACAGACATTTAGATTGGGCCCAAAGAGTTTGCAATCCCACCTACCAGCATTTCTTGGCTAGCCACTCATTGTCAAGAATATTTGCGAGGGACAGCTGGCAACCCTAATTTTTTTTTAAGAGAAAAAAAAAATTGAGCCTCTCATTTAAAAAAATACTATTGTCAGCTACCAAAGAGGGTCAGATTACAAAAATATTTTAAACCACCTTGATCATTTCAACCATGTGCTTTTAATGAATTCAATAAATACATCCATTTAATGACAAGAACTTTGTTGTAATCTCATCCCACTGGCACCGGATTTCCCGCACGGCTATTGGCTAACAGGTGAAAACATCACTTCTCAGCCAAATAGCGTTCTGCCGTGGGCTGCCTGAGCAGCTCAGTGTGGCAAACGCTGCAAACAAATAAAGGAGCTTTCAGCATGAAGTAAACAAATAAAGGAGCTTTCAGCATGAAGTATTTTATACTTCATGACTGAAAGTCCCCTCTATTTGTTTCAATAGTAAAGCCTAACGTTTCACAAATGCTAGGATTTACTATCACTTTAAACATAAATTTTTAAGCTGCATAAATAAGCATGTTGTTTTATGTTTTTGTTTTCACTGATTTCCCTGTCCCTAGAACAAAAGAACCCTTGATAATCTGAAACAAACTTAATACACAAACATAGCTTGAACTCTGGTTGAACTTGTGCAGTTAAGGAAGGAGACTGTGATAGCCAGACATGATACCCACATGTTAAAGAACTGGAAAGTGTTGCAGCTTAGCTGTAAGAGGCTGGCTAGAAAATATCACCTATGTGAATATCTCTATGTGAAAAGGAAGATATTTTACCTCAAAATCTCCTCAGTAGCCACATCCCATTATAAAGGGACATTAAGCAGCCAACCAGGATGCTAGTCCTAGGATATCAAAAGGGAGTGTGCATCTGGCATGTGCAGCACAACCATGTTATTTCCCTACGCAGTTTAAGGAAGTTTACTAGGAAATATTAAGAGATTTCAATGAACTTATGATTCTGATTGGCTGTTTTTTTTATTACCTGCGGATTGACAGTAGCTAAAGGATAACTTTTCACTGAGCACTTACTATTGTGAGCTGAAGAAATTTTGAGGAAAATATCTTCCTTTTTACACAGAGATGTTATACTGAAGCATTTTTAAGTGATTTAGCAAATAAGTATTATGTCCCTTTAAGATGGTTTAGCACTGATTCAGCTTAGTTGCTTAGTAATGATTTATTTAACATGTATTTAAACAAAGTTATATATTCTTTTCTAACCTCCATCTTATAGCTAAATTTAATATATATTTGTCTAAACACAATAATATTCACACCAAAAACTACCTAGTATAGCCACTGTTATTGCAAATTTTCCAATTGTGATTGTTGAAGAAAAACTGATAATCCACCTTAAAGGAATAAATGGCTGTAGAAAAGTGAGAGAGGATGGGTTAAACAAAAGCTCAAACACAAAGTATCCAAGAGTATTAACCCAATCCTCCCTGGGAGAAAGTGGTACAAGTACAAAGTCCAAATGTTTTTTACAGCAAAGGGAAGTAAAATAAATAATGAATGTATTTTAAAATAATGTTTCACTTTTAATAATGTAACATTTTATACAATGTTAAAATGATGCATTTAATGGTCCTTTAAAGGGCCTATATTTAAAGGGACTTTCTGTTATGTTAATAAAATGATCTATTCCATTATTAGAGTATTTTATCATTAAACAAAAGTTTGTTGACAAATAAAGGCTTAAGTTCTTAGTTGTAGAACTGGCCCTACCAGTAGCAGGTTTAAAACCATCATAATTAAGACTAGGAATGTGCATTAATTTCATTACGAATGCACATTTGTTAACGAAACACAAATATTTATCTCGTGTTCATGAAATTAATATCTGAAAAAATGCAGCACAAAATTGAAATAAAATGCAGGAATAATGACATATTAATCAGTTAGTCACCAATTAGCAAGCGCTACCCAGGTACTGAATAAAAAAATGGTCTGGCTCTTAAGCTTACATTCCTGCAATGCAGTTTATATTAACACAATGATCATGCCTGACCTTGTCTTCTGCAAAAGCAAGCTCGGATTGTCTGCAACAAATATGACAAGTGGTGGGCGGCATTTGACTACACGTAGCCCTCAGTTTACACCGGGGTTAGGTTCCAGAAGGAATGGTTGTAAATCGAAACCGTTGTAAATTGAAACCCAGTTTATAATGTAAGTCAATGGGAAGTGAGGGAGGTTCCAGGCCCACCTAATACATTATTTTTAAAGCTTTGAAATGAAGACTTTATATGCTAAACAGCATTATAAACCTAATAAAATAATCACACAACACAGAATATATAATTAAACTAAGTTAAATAAACAAAAACATTTGCTAAACAGCATTATAAAACTAATAAAATAATCACACAACACAGACTTCACTTGCATTTTTCTGCAAACAGTTCTTTCTATGCATTCCAATCTGGACTGATTTATAGACAGGAAGAGAAGAGTAGCAGCTGGGCAGCAGATTAAACTTAAAGGGACACTAAAGTCTTTCATGATTCAACTAGAACATGTAATCTTACAAAACAACTTTCCAATTTACTTATATTATCAAAATGTGCACAGTCTTTTTATAAACACACTTACTAAGGCTTCTGCTGATCATGTGCAGCAGCTCAGAATATATGCATTTTGTGATTGGCTCATGGCTGTCACATACTGCGCATTTGAATTTCAAAGTAAGTGTTATTATGTTGTTTTTTGTATTTGTTGATTATGTAAATCTACTGTAATGGTTAATGGTTCTTTAAATAAAGTTAGAGCTTGTGCTTCTACTGCAATCAAGCACCAGCACAAGAAATGGGGTCAGTATTGGTCAAGAACAAAAGTGAAGCTTACATACTTTTTAGCTAACACTTGGATCAATCAATTGACAGGGACATTGCTAAATCATTATTTATGAAGTAATAGGACAGTGCTATATAAAGTATCAAATCTTAAAACACTATCGGCTAGATTACGAGTTTTGCGGTATGAGTGAAAAAAGCAGCATTAAGGCTCTTTTTCACTACCGCTGGTATTACGAGTCTTGCAGGTTTAGCTGCACCGCACACTTTTTTGGCCGTAACGCACCGTAACTACCGCAGCTTTCAAAAAGTCATTTTTCAATGGGACTTCCTTTGCGCCAGTATTACGAGTTTGCCTGGGAGGGCAAAAAGTGAGCGGTACAGCCTAAAACTACAAGATCCATAACGTAAACTGAAAGTCAGTAGTTTTTGGTTTTATGTTAAAAAGCTGTAACATAAAACTCATAACTAAAGTGCTAAAAAGTACACTAACACCCATAAACTACCTATTAACCCCTAAACCAAGGCCCTCAATAAAATTATTAACCCCTAATCTGCCGCTCCGGACATCATCGCCACTAGAATAAACATATTAACCCCTAAACCGCTGCACCCCCGCATGGTAAACACTAGTTAAATATTATTAACCGCTAATCTGCTGTCCCTAACATCGCCACAACCTACATTACTGTTATTAACCCCTAATCTGCTGCCCCCAATGTCGCCGCCACTATACTAAAGTTACAAGCCCCTAAACCTAACCCTAAGTCTAACGCTAACACCCCCTTCTTTAATATAATTAAAATAAATCTAAATAAAACTTACTATCATTAACTAAATAATTTAAAACTAAATACTTACTTACCTGTAAAATAAAACCTAAGATAGCTACAATATAACTAACAGTTACATTGTAGCTAGCTTAGGTTTTATTTTTATTTCACAGGCAAGTTTGTATTTATTTTAACTAGGTAGACTAGTTAGTAAATAGTTATTAACTATTTACTAGCTGCCTAGCTAAAATAAATACAAATTTACCCGTGAAATAAAACCTAACCTGTCTTACACTAACACCTAACCTTACACTACAATTACATAAATTACATTAATTAAATACAATTAACTAAATTACAAAAAAAAAACACACTAAATTACACAAAATAAAAAAAGAAATTATCAAATATTTAAACTAATTACACCTAATCTAATAGCCCTATTAAAATAAAAAAGCCCCCCCAAAATAAACAAAAAACCCTAGCCTACAATAAACTACCAATAGCCCTTAAAAGGGCCTTTTGAGGGGCATTGCCCCAAAGAAATCAGCTCTTTTACCTGTAAAAAAAAAATACAAACAACCCCCAAACAGTAAAACCCACCACCCACACAACCAGCCCCCCAAATAAAATCCTAACTAAAAAACCTAAGCTCCCCATTGCCCTGAAAAGGGCATTTGGATGGGCATTGCCCTTAAAAGGGCATTTAGCTCTTTTTCGGTGCCCAAAAAAACTAGCCAAATAATAAAATTGCATTATGAAACAATTGCACTTCACTGGTCAGACTGATACTATACTACGCGTTTCAAAGTCCCACCCCTTCATCAGGTGTAATTAAATCATTATTTAATAGTGTACATTATAACTTTCAAAACATTTCCCATATTTTGAGTAACAGTTATAACTGCATGAATGAAGCAACAAAATTGTATTTCCAATGTTTAAGTGCAGGCACGAAACATGTAAGGATCTATTGGTTAACGCCCTCTATGTTTTAATCATTCTTATTAAAAGTTATCTTTTAACTTTAGTCATGCCTTTAAGTGTGCAGCCATTTGTTTTCTTTTCAAAACAAAATTGTATTTGTCTTATGCATTTGTTCAGTTTTCAGTAAATGGGGCTATTTGATAATCACTTTCAGATGTCTAAATCCCAAAGATCTAAAGCTCTATGGTCTTGTAAGATTATTCCTATGAAGTCTTTTTAGTACTGTAAGGTCCCTGGAAGAATTTTAGACAGGCAAATTTTAGCGTGAGATCCGTTTACCTAGCTACATTACAATAACATGCTCATAAAGCCCCCAAAAATATTGTGATTTCTCTCCAAGCCTACAATTTTTTGATCTTCTTGCTCTAAGCATAAGAAAGATCTTCATTTTGTTTCTTTATTCTATGATATTAAACAATTACTTTTTTTATTTGCATTTTTATATTCTTGTACCCTCTTGTATCTTTTCATGTTTTTTAACAACTTGATGGAAGTTATGGGAAGCGGAAGCAAAGTAAATCGTATTGCTATATTTTTTGTAATTCTTTACATTTCACTCCTATACGTAGTCATAGTTACATTGCTGTATTTCTCTATAAAAGTTGTGAAACAGGCAGAACAGAATAAACTTCAGAATAAACTATGTGTACTGTTACATTTCCTAAGGGTATGATCATGTATCGAAATTCTGCAAGAACGGAAAGGGAGTCTCTGTGTACAATGAACAACAAATTATGTGTTTCTGGCATTTGTGTTTTTCTAATCTGATCAACGTGGGGCCCATTCTCATAAGCAGGGTTGTCATAGTCTTTTATAGTGCGAAAGCGTTCTTCATGAGACTGCAAGATATACGGCAAAAATCATACATTGCATATTATCATTTTAGCGTAACATAATAAAGCAGCTACATAAAATGACCGATACCTATGACTCCTGGAAAGGGTTAATTGTCTTAATTAAGAATTAAGCATTGCTTAGGACTACAGCATTGTTATTGTAGCGGAATGTAGAATGTTATTGAATACTTTTCTAATTGATACCAGCCAAAGCATTATATATACACAGATGATATGTTGTTTGTTAAAGAAACACTAAAGTCAAAATAATTTTTTTTTGGATTTAATCAGAGCACACAACTATAAACAACTTTCCAATTCACTTCCATTATCAAATGTCTACAATCTTCTGATATGTTCCATTTGCGGAAGAACCAGCTTCTACTGAGCATGTGCAGAAGTCACAGAATATGCAAATATGCATTTTGTGATTGGCTGATGGATGTCACATGATGCAGGGGGAAGGAAATGTAACTAACTGAAACTCTACTACTATTTTGAAGTAGTTTTGCATTGTCTTTTTTTTTGTTATGCATTTGTTGATTATGCCATTCTGCTGTGTTAATGGTCCTTTAATAAAAATAAAAAAAGAATAAAAAATATCAAAAATATCAATATTAGTATGCATAATATAGATCAGCTAATAATCGCTTAAATAAAAAGAACAACAATGCTATCCCCAAACAGGGCATTATCCTGCAGAAGAGGTTGATCAAATGCTACCCACCTCACCCATTTTGCCCCTTTAAATTTCCATGTTGTTAGTGATGTGGAAAGGAACGTCCTATGGAGCCCATATCTCTCCATAAAAAAACAGTTTAAGAGAAAAGATTTAATTTGAAATAGAAGATGCCTTTCTAAAATGAAGTTTGTTCCCTGGGATGAAGATGAGAGCCATGACAAACAGGTAACACCTGTCACCACTAACGCCTGTCACAAACCTCCTGTTGCCCCTTCCTAATTAGGAGATGAGAACTATCATTTGAAAGAGGACACCTCCTGTTATGAATGATGGGTCATTTAATTTGTGTTATCACCATGGTAATCCTTGTCCACCACAGTACAACTATAGCTGTTGGCATCTTCAATATCTTCAGCTACTTTTTTGACAGAAAGTATGATGAAAATATATTGTCAGCAAAATGGAGAGCCATACTAAGATCACACCTCTCATGACATTGTGACTTCACAGTGTTGTTGGTCATGTGAGATGTGAGTGCAGACATTGCGATTAGGGTTAGAATTTTAAGGGACATAAAGCCAAAAATCATGATTCCAACAGAACATAATATTTTAAACAACTTTCCAGTTTACTTCTATTATCTAATTTGCTTTATTCTCTTAGTATCCTTTGTTAAAGAAGCAGAAATACACAACTGGAAGCTAGCGGAATGAATTGGGTGAGCCAATAACATGAGGTATATATGTACAGCCACCAATCAACAACTCCTTAGCCTACCTAGGTATCCTTTTCAGCAGAGGATATCAAGAGGACAAAACAAATTAGATAATAGAAGTAAAATGGACAGTTGTTTAAAATCACATTCTCTATCTGTATCTTGAAAGAAAAAAAAAAATAGGTTTCATGTCACAACATAGATATTGACGGCAGATAAGAGCTATAGGCCCAGCAAGTCTGCCCGATATTACCTAACAGTATAAACTTATCTAGTTTGTAGGATAGCCTTATGCTTGTCCCATGCATTTTTAAAGTCCCCCACAGTGTTTGTTGCTACTACCTCTTGAGGAAGTTTATTCCATAAATCAATCAGTCTTTCTGTAAAGAAGTGCTTCCTCATACTGCTCCTGAATCTACTACCCTTCAGCTTGAGATCATGAACCCTTGTTCTTGAATTTTCCATTTTATGTAAAATACCCACAGCCTCAGTTTTACTAAGCCCTTTAACGTACTTGAAAATTGCTATCATGTCACCTCTTTCTTTTCTCTCCTCTAAGCTATACATATTTAGGTCATTGAGCCTATCCTGGTAAGTTTTATTTTTTAGACAATGTACCATTTTGGTAGCCCTCCTTTGCACAGATTCAAGTTTGTTAATATCCTTCTGAAGATATGGTCTCCAGAACTGCACACAATACTCAAGATGAGGCCTAACTAATGATCTATAAAGTGGCATAAGAACCTTACTATTTCTGCTGCAAATACCTCTACCAATACATCCAAGCATTCTGCTTGCCTTACTCGCTGCATTACTACATTGTTTACTAAGTTTTAAATTGTCTGAAATAATAATTCCCAAGTCCTGTTCCTCATTTGTAACAGTCAGTAAAGTGTCATTGAGTCTGTAATTAACATTTGGATTTTTCTTCCCTAAATACATTATTTTACACTTTGCTGTGCTAAACTTTAGATCCCAGTCGTTTGTCCAATCCTCCAATTGTTGTATATCACTTCTCATTTTGTCTACCCCCCCCCCCTTGGTAGACAAAGTAAAATAATGCATTGCACATTACAGCCCTCTTTGGCATGAGGTTAACAAGAACACAGTTTGGAAAACACTGATCACTATATACCGCTATAGATATTTTATCTTCCTATATACAAAGCTTAAATTAGTTGATAAACTATTATTTTAGTATAGCACTCATGAAAAATCCTCATTTTAATAGTTCAGAATAACTATTTTTTTTAAAAGGGATATATTTTAACAATAAAAAAGCAAGCAAATGATATAACCATTAGGCAATTTTGCTGAATTTTATAGAGTTTGCTTTTTAGACTCTCTAAAGAGTGATGGATTGGTCAAGCACAGCTGCAAACCCTGCTCATGTCCAATAATAAACCAATACATTTGTACCCCCTATGTAATATATATATATATATATATATATACAGTATATATATATATATATATATTTATAAATATATATATATATATATATATATATATATATATATATATATATATATATATATACAGTATCTCACAAAAGTGAGTACACCCTCACATTTTTGTAAATATTTTATTATATCTATTCATGTGACAACACTGAAAAAATTACACTTTGCTACAATGTAAAGTAGTGAGTGTACAGCCTGTATAACAGTGTAAATTTGCTGTTCCCTTTAAAATAACTCAACACACAGCCATTAATGTCTAAACCGTTGGCAACAAAAGTGAGTACACCCCTAAGTGAAAATGTCCAAATTGGGCCCAATTAGCCATTTTCCCTCCCCGGTGTCATGTGACTCGTTAGTTTTACAAGGTCTCAGGTGTGAATGAGGACCAGGTGTGTTAAATTTGGTGTTATCGCTCTCAAACTCTCTCATACTGGTCACTGGAAGTTCAACATGGCACCTCATGGCAAAGAACTTTCTGAGGACCTGAAAAAAAGAACTGTTGCTCTACATAAAGATGGTCTATACTATAAGAAGATTGCCAAGACCCTGAAACTGAGCTGCAGCACGGTGGGCAAGACCATACAGCGGTTTCACAGGACAGGTTCCACTCAGAACAGGCCTCGCCATGGTTGACCAAAGAAGGTGAGTGCACATGCTCAGCGTCATATCCAGAGGTTGTCTTTGGGAAATAGGCATATGAGTGCTGCCAGCATTGCTGCAGAGGTTGAAGGGGTGTGGGGTCAACCTGTCAGTACTCAGACCATATGCCGCACACTGCATCAGAACCATGAATGCCAACATGTACTGTGACATACTGAAGCAGAGCATGATCCTTTCCCTTCGGAGAGGGCAGTATTCCAACATGATAATAACCCCAAACACACCTCCAAGATGACCACTGCCTTGCTAAAGAAGCTGTGCGTAAAGGTGATGGACTGGCCAAGCATGTCTCCAGACCTAAACCCTATTGAGCATCCTCAAATGGAAGGTGGGGGAGCGCAAGGTTTCTAACATCCACCAGCTCAGTGATGTCATCATGGAGGAGTGGAAGAGGACTCCAGTGGCAACCTGTGAAGCTCTGGTGAACTCCATGCCCAAGAGGGTTAAGGCAGTGCTGGAAATTAATGGTGGCCACACAAAATATTGACACTTTGGGCCCAATTTGGACATTTCCACTTAGGGGTGTACTCACTTTTGTTGCCAACGGTTTAGACAATAATGGCTGTGTGTTGAGTTATTTTGAGGGGATAACAAATTTACACTGTTATACAGGCTGTACACTCACTACTTTACATTGTAGCAAAGTGTAATTTCTTCAGTGTTGTCACATAAAGAGATATAATAAAATATTTACAAAAATGTGAGGGGTGTACTCACTTTTGTGAGATACTGTATATATAGCCTTGCTACAGTATTTCCAGCCTCTATTGCAACAAGTGTAAGGAGAAAGTCCTTAAAGGCTAGACCCTGTAGTGAATGTTAAATTGTATTTATATAACTGTTCCCAGATTTTTCTGTCATTTGAGAAAAACCTGCAATACTATATTTAAGGGATGTATCAAATATGCACACTGTTTTCACAATATTGCTTCCCTGAACATAAGGAAAAAATAAGCATGAGTTTTATTCCATTTCAAGCACATTACCATTTTTTTTTTTTTTTTTTTTAAAGAGTTCTGAACTGAGAATAATAAGCAGATGTATTTTTTTTAAAATTGTATTAGTTATTTTAATGTTGATAAGAAATGTGTGTAAAGTTTTGGCTTTTATAATACAATAGGTACCCACTGCCACAGTGTTCTAACCTAAGTTTTATACTCCGCTGAGGCCAGTTAGGCACAATTATAAATTGGTCAAAAAGCTGTGTATAAAAAAACTGTTTAGTTAACATATGAATTGGTGCCACCTTGTGGTTACTTTTTTAACATACATGATCTAATAATAATGCATTTCTAATAGGATTATTCCTGATGTACACTAATTTTATTGGTTATTTGGTTAGTTGGAATGTTGCCACATTTAATGTTGTTGTGAAGATAGTAATAAAAAAAAACAATATGTGTGTCTTTATTTTCTCTGTATTTCTTTATGAAAAGAGTTTCAAGTGTTGGAAGTGTGAGTATATACATACATACATGTTTAGCAAAATGTTGGACTGTTACTAATTACTTGTAATTGAGATATTTGCTTCTAAAATTTTCTACAATATCTTATATGGAATAAAAGGGATTTTATAGGGATATAAAGGTACAAAAAGAGTTTATTATTGTACTGTTGCAAAGTGGATACACTTATAGTTATAGTCAGCTCCAGAACAGAAATGCTCTACTGGGACCTAGCTGAACAAATCTGGTGAGCCAAAGACAAAAGGCACATGTGATAGCCACCAATCACCAGATAGGTCACAGTAATTCATTTTTGCTACCTAGGTATGCTTTCCAACAAAGGATAAGAAAAGTATGAAGTAATTTAATAATCAAAGTAAATTAAAAAGTCACTCAAAATTGGCAGTTCTATCTGAGACATGAAAGTTTAGCTTTGACTATGTCTATTAAATATATAACATACTTAAAGGGATATGGTACTGTACATTTTTCTCTCCTATAATGTGTTCCCAATAATCCATTTGACCTGCTTTAATGTATTTATTGTTTTGCAAACTGTTCCTTTACCTTACTTTTTGGTTTGAGATATCTGCTTTTACCTGTTAAAACTGCCACTTATACCAAAAATATGAATGTGTTTGTATGCTCTGTAAAAGCTATCGGCTAGATTACAAGTTTTGCGTTAAGATGAAAAAGCAGCGTTAACAGGTCCTAACGCTGCTTTTTCACTACCGCTGCTATTACAAGTCTTGCAGGTTTAGGGGCACTGCACTCTTCTTTGGCCTTACCGCAAAACGACTTGCGTAAACATCGTAAACCCTTTTTTCTATGGGACTTCCATAGCGCCGGTATTACGAGTCTGTCCTGGGAGACCAAAAAGTGAGCGGTAGACCCTCTACCTCCAAGATCCGTAACGCATTCTAAAGTCAGTAGTTATGAGTTTTACACTACAATGCTGTAGCATAAAACTCATAACTTAAGTGCTAAAAGTACACTAAACACCCATAAACTACCTATTAACCCCTAAACCGAGGCCCTCCTGCAACACAAACACTATAATAAATTTTTTAACCCCTTATCTGCCGCTCCGGACATCGCCGCCACTATAATAAACATATTACCCCTAAACCGCTGCACTCCCGCCTCGCAAACACTAGTTAAATATTATTAACCCCTAATCTGCCGCCCTTAACATCGCAGCCACTTACATTATACTTATTAACCCCTAATCTGCTGTCCCCAACGTCGCCACCACTATATTAAATGTATTAACCCCTAAATCTAAGTCTAACCCCAACACCCCTAACTTAAATATAATTTAAATAAATCTAAAGAAAATTACTATAACTAACTAAATTATTCCTATATAAAACTAAATACTTACCTATAAAATAAACCCTAAGCTAGCTACAATATAACTAATAGTTACATTGTAGCTAGCTTAGGGTTTATTTTTATTTTACAGGCAAGTTTGTATTTATTTTTAACTAGGTAGAATAGTTATTAAATAGTTATTAACTATTTAATAACTACCTAGCTAAAATAAATACAAATTGACCTGTAAAATAAAACCGAACCTACGTTACATTAACACCTAACACTACACTACAATTAAATAAATTAACTAAATTAAATACAATTAAATAAATTAAATTAAATTAGCTAAATCGCAAAAAAAACAAACATTAAATTACAGAAAATAAAAAACAAATTACAGATCTTTAAACTAATTACACCTAATCTAATAGCCCTATCAAAATAAAAAAAGCCCCCCAAAATAAAAAAAAACCCTAGCCTAAACTAAACTATCAATAGCCCTTAAAAGGGCCTTTTGCGGGGCATTGACCCAAAGTAATCAGCTCCTTTACCTGTAAAAAAAAAATACAAACAACCCCCCAACAGTAAAACCCACCACCCACACAACCAACCCCCCAAATAAAATACTAACTAAAAAAACCTAAGCTCCCCATTGCCCTGAAAAGGGCATTTGGATGGGCATTGTCCTTAAAAGGGCACTTAGCTCTTTTGCAGGCCCAAAGCCCTAACCTAAAAAATAAACCCACCCAATACACCCTTAAAAAAATCCTAACTCTAACTCCCGAAGATTCACTTATCGGGAGAAGTCTTCATCCAAGCGGTAAGATGTCCTCAACGAAGCCGGCAGAAGTGGTCCTCCAGACGGGCAGAAGTCTTCATCCAGACGGCATCTTCTATCTTCATCCTTCTGGCGTGGAGTGGGTCCATCTTCAAGACATCCGACGCGGGGCATCCTCTTCAAACGACGGCTTCTTCGTAATGAATATCTCTTTAAGTGACATCATCCAAGATGGTGTCCCTTAGATTCCGATTGGCTGATAGAATTCTATCAGCCAATCGGAATGAAGGTAGAAAAAAATCCTATTGGCTGATTAGATCAGCTAATAGGATTGAAGTTCAATCCTATTGGCTGATCCAATCAGCCAATAGGATTGAGCTTGCATTCTATTGGCTGATTGGAAAAGCCAATAGAATGCCAGCTCAATCCTATTGGCTGATTGCATCAGCCAATAGGATTTTTTCTACCTTAATTCCGATTGGCTGATAGAATTCTATCAGCCAATCGGAATCTAAGGGACGCCATCTTGGATGACGTCATTGATAGAGATATTCATTACGAAGAAGCCGTCGTTTGAAAAGGATGCTCCACGTCGGATGTCTTGAAGATGGACCTGCTCCGCGCCGGAAGGATGAAGATAGAAGATGCCGTCTGGATGAAGACTACTGCCCGTCTGGAGGACCACTTCTGCCCGTCTGGAGGACCACTTCTGCCGGCTTCATTGAGGACATCTTGCCGCTTGGATGAAGACTTCTCCCGGAAAGTGAATCTTCGGGGGTTAGTGTTAGGATTTTTTTAAGGGTGTATTGGGTGGGTTTATTTTTTAGGTTAGGGCTTTGGGCCTTCAAAAGAGCTAAATGCCCTTTTAAGGGCAATGCCCATCCAAATGCCCTTTTCAGGGCAATGAGGAGCTTAGGTTTTTTTAGTTAGTATTTTATTTGGGGGGTTGGTTGTGTGCGTGGTGGATTTTACTGTTGGGGGGGTTGTTTGCATTTTTTTTACAGGTAAAAGAGCTGATTACTTTGGGGCAATGCCCCGCAAAAGGGGCTATTGATAGTTTAGTTTAGGCTAGGGTTTTTTTTTTTTTTGGGGGGCTTTTTTATTTTGATAGGGCTATTAGATTAGGTGTAATTAGTTTAAAGATCTGTAATTTGTTTTTTATATTCTGTAATTTAGTGTTAGTTTTTTTGTGATTTAGCTCATTTAATTTATTTAATTGTTATTAATTTAGTTAATGTATTTAATTGTATTTAATTTAGTTAATTTATTAAATTGTAGTGTAGTGTTAGGTGTAAATGTAACTTAGGTTAGGTTTTATTTTACTGGTCAATTTGTATTTATTTTAGCTAGGTAGTTATTAAATAGTTAATAACTATTTAATAACTATTCCACCTAGTTAAAATAAATACAAACTTGCCTGTAAAATAAAAATAAACCCTAAGCTAGCTACAATGTAACTATTAGTTATATTGTAGCTAGCTTAGGGTTTATTTTATAGGTATTTAGTTTTAAATAGGAATAATGTAGTTAATAATAGTAATTTTATTTAGATTTATTTTAATTATATTTCAATAAGGGGGTATTAGGGTTAGGGTTAGACTTAGGTTTAGGGGTTAATACATTTAATATAGTGGCGGCAACGTTTTGGCAGCAGATTAGGGGTTAATAAGTGTAGGTAGGTTGCGGCGACATTTGGGGCGGCAGATAAGGGGTTAACAAATATAATGAAGGTGTTGGCGATGTTGGGGGCAGCAGATTAGGGGTTAATAAGTATAATGTAGGTGGCGGAGGTGTCCGGAGCGGCAGATTAGGGGTTAATAAGAATAATGTAGGTGTCGGCGATGTCGGGGGCGGCAGATTAGGGGTTAATAAATGTAAGATTAGGGGTGTTTAGACTCGGGGTTCATGTTAGGGTGTAAACATAAAATGTGTTTCCCCATAGGGATCAATGGGGCTGCGTTACTGAGTTTTACGCTGCTTTTTTGCAGGTGTCAGACTTTTTTTCAGCCGGCTCTCCCCATTGATGTCTATGGGGAAATCGTGCACGAGCACGTACAACCAGCTCACCGCTGACTTAAGCAGCGCTGGTATTGGAGTGCTGTATGGAGCAAAATTTTGCTCTACGCTCACTTCTTGCCTTTTAACGCCGGGTTTGTAAAAACCTGTAATACCAGTGCTGTAGGTAAGTGAGCGGTGAGAAAATAACGCACAGCTCATAACGCAAAACTCAGAATCTGGCCGTATGTAAGCAGGAGATAAAAGAGTAAATTAACCTCCCAGTGGGGGTGTGGTAGAAAAAAGAGATATTTATGTATCTGAAATAACTGATTTGCTTGTTGAACTCCCCTCAGCTTTAATTAGCATTTCAGTTCCTAACCTAACTATTAGGTGTAGAAAAAGAGATAACATGACTAGGCCTGCTCTTTTTGCTGGGGCATCCCATTTAAATGGGCATATTATTGAGGACAATAGAATATGATTTAAATGTTTTTACCTTCAACTTTTTTCATCATTTTAGTACATTCAATTTTAATATTGTGGTATCCTTGTTGGAAAGAGACACATACAGTGTGCCCTTTAGAAAATGACCGCATTTATGTACATTTGTCTTAAAATCTGGTTTGATATTCATCTACATTACAGTAATCAACAACCACAATCTGTATTAACTAATAACACACAAATTATTGTAGTGTTCTTGTACATATTAAATATATCATTCAAATATTCACACTATATGTTGGAAAAAGTATGAGAAATCCTAGGCTAATGACCTCAACAAAAGCTAATTAGATTTGGAAATTGGCAAACCTGGTGTCTAATTAATGAAACAAGATTGAAGGTGTGACCTAGAGCTACTTTGACTTACAAAAAGCACTCAAATATTTTAAGGTTTACCATTTACAAAATGCATCTGCTAATGTGTACCATGACTTGCAAAAAAGAGCTTTCAGACGACCTACGATCATAAAGCTGGAAAGGGTTAAAAAGTTATCTCAAAGAGCTTAGATATTCACCTTTCACACCAAAATTTATCTTTAAAGTTGTGCATGTCTAATCTGCAGCTACCAGAAATGCATGGTTGAGGTTATTGCTGCCAAAGGAGTATCAACTAGTGAAGGTCAATTTTCATGTGAAAGTGCCCGGTTTTTAAAAAAACTATTAAAAACAAGGGCACTTTCATTCACGAAAATTGACATTCCAGCCGTTTTTTTAAAATATACTTTCTTTTTCTTCTTGAAGCCGCTCCAGTGCTTCACCAGCCCGTCGCAAGCCTCTTCATACGTCAGCAATGACTATTCCGGCATCCCCGGATTGGAGGAAGCCGGTTTCGTTATTGCTGGGTAAGTAAACCAGGAAGAGGCAGGCGGGGCATCATTTCAGAACGGCGATCCGGCGTTTCAGAAGAACAAGGTAAGTATTTTTAAAATACGGTGCCATGTCAATTTTCATAAATGAAAGTGCCCCTGTTTTTAATAGTTTTTTTTTTAAAAAAAAACGGGCACTTTCACATGAAAATTGACCTTCACTTTAAATCCAAGTGTTCAATTACTTTTGTTTGTGTGTTTTTAGCTTAAAGGGACAGTCTAGTCCAAGACAAACTTTCATTATTCAGATATGTATCTATCTTTTAAAACAATAAATATTCTGGTGTAGACTGTCCCTTTAAGCACATTGTGTTTGTCTATACTTGTGACTTTGATAAAGATGAGATGACATTTTCTGACCTATTCATTCAAAAAAGAACTAATTCCACAGGGTTTACATACTTTTTCTTGCCACTGTATAGGAACATTGTAATTATCCTTTTAAAGCCGTTATGCCGTTCCATTCCGTCATAATTAGACTGGGCTTTAAAGCCGTTATGACGGAATGGAACGTCATAACTAACGGCTGTCCTGAAGCCTTCTGTGCTTCAGGGATTTAATCGCGGTCTGGAGGGCGTTCCTAGGATTGTAGGGACGCCCCCCAGATGCGATCCAATAATTGAAATCTCGCGATCGTATGCACGATCGCGTAGTTTCAATTTGTCTACATCGGAACAGTTGTTCCGATGTAGGCACTTTAACCCTGTCACGAAAGGGTTATTATGTCAGACAGACTTGTAAACCTTGCTGGGGCATGACAAATCCCATAATTATGGGTATGAAGTTCCAATCACATATGGGTCTTTAAAGGGACAGTCTGGGTGATTTTTTTTTAATATTTAAAAAGATAGATAACACCTTTACTACCTATTAACCAGCTTTGCATAATCAACATTGTTATAGTAACATACTTTATAACCTTTAAAGGAACACTCAAGTCAAAATTAAACTTTCATTATTTAGACAGAGCATGCAATTTTAAACAACTTTCCAATTTACCTCCATTAAAAAAAGTGCACAGTCTTTTTATATTTAAACTTTTTGAGTCACCAGCTCCTACTGAGCATGTGCAAGAATTCACAGAATAAGCGTATATGCATTTGTGATTGGCTGATGGCTGTCACATGGTACGTGTATGCATTTGTGATTGGCTGATGGCTGTCACATGGTACAGGGGGAGTGAAAATAGACATAACTTTTAAAATTGTCAGAAACAAAATCTACTATTCATTTGAAGTTCAGACTAAGTGCTATTGCATTGTCTTGTTATCCTACATTTGTTAATTATGCAAATCTACTGTGTTGACTGGTCCTTTAAGATTGCCTGTTTCTAAGCCCCAGCAGGCCACTTCTTAACTTGGTGCTATTTTTTTTAGCTTTTTAGCTTGCTCTGCAGCCAGACAGTGCTAGTTCATGTGTGACATATAGACACAATTGTGCTCATTCCCATGGGGAATGATAATGGGTTTACAAGAACCAGCATTAATTGGCTAAAATGCTAGATTGTAAAAAACTAAAAAAAAAAAGCACTGAGATAAAAGGGCAGTCTGTGAATCTTGGGACAAAACACATTTTTCCACAAAAGCAAAAGGTGTTTTATGTCTTTTTTAGAGTTTTTCTTACCTTTACAAAAACGAGCACCCCTGCAATTAATCACTCAGGAACCTGAATTGACAGGGGTTTCCATTTTTAAGACAAGGTCCATGTGACTTACATAATAATTTGTGAAATGAAGCTCCTAGTATCAGTGCAGTAACCTCTTCTTGAGTAAATATTATGGGGCATATTTATCAAGGTCTGGCGGACCTGATCCGACACTGCGGATCAGATCCACCAGACCTCGCATTCAGCATTGTACCAGCAGCTCACAAGAGCTGCTGGTGCAACGCCGCCCCCTGCAGACTCGCGGCCAATGGGCCGCCAGCAGGGGGGTGTCAATCAACCCGATCGTACTCGATCGGGTTGTATTGTGGCGATTCCTGTCCGCTTGCTCAGAGCAGGCGTACAGGTTATGGAGCAGCGGTCTTTGTGACCGCTGCTTCATAACTGCTGTTTCTGGCGAGTCTGAAGACTCGCCAGAAACAGGGGCCATCAAGCTCCATACGGAGCTTGTTAAATAGAGCCCTATACCTGCAGATAGTGATTATAATGTCTGGCAACATTTCCAGCTCCTATGCAGTTGAAACTGAGAAGGTGAGACCCTTTGGAGAGTTTGAGCAATGACAAAAAAAACCCCATAGTTTTTATTAATATTGTTATAAGAGGAGTGCCAGTCCTCTGGCAAGATTACATATGTGGTGCAAGCTTCAGCATAACTGCTGAAAGCCGCGCCACCTGTAATTTCACCTCGCACATCGGGGTATCACATATATGGCGGCAGCGGCAGTTCATAAAGTGCCGCAAGTCGGATAAACTAGCGATGTCCAGAAATGAGCGGAAATACAAATCTCTGGAGGCGCCAGATCTCACGTAAAAGTCTAACCCACCTCCCAAAAATAAATCCGACATGTAAAACCCCTATATCTGCAATCTCCCCACATCGCAACTAATAATAAAAGTATTAACCCCTAAACTGACAACCCCCCACAACTCAATATGACTAATTAAACTATTAACCCCTAATCTGCCATTTACCCACATTGCGATCTATCTAGTAAAAGTATTAACCCCTCAATTTGCCAACCCATACATCGCAAACTACCTAATAAATGTATTAACCCCTAATCCGCCATTAACCCAATTTCACAAAGTACCTATTAAAACTATTAACCCCTAATCCGCCATTAACCCACATCGCAACAAACCTTATAAATATATTAACCCCTAATCCGTCAAGCCCACACAACGCAATATTAATCCTAATAATACTATTAACCCCTAAACCGCCAAACCCACACAACGCAATAATCCAAATAAAACTATTAACCCCTTAGCCACCAAACCCCCACGACGCAAGTACCCTGATTAACCTATTAACCCCTAATCCACCAAACCCCCACAACGCAAATAACTAATTTAATTACTAAGCCCCCTAACCTAACACCCACTAAATTAACCCCAAATTACATAAAATAATAAAATACTAAATTATAATTAAAATAAAAAATCCTAACATTACTTAGAAAAATAAACCTAAGATTAAATTAAAATAAATTAATCTGAAATTACCAAAAATAAAAAGTCTAACATTACAGAAAATAATAAAGAAAATTATCCAAAATAAAAAAATTAAACCTAATCCCTATGAAAATAAAAAAGCCCCCCCCCTCCAAATTAAAATTCAATTCAAATTAAAGTTAGCCAAATGGATGAGAGCTACTGAAATCCTATTGGCTGTTCAAATCAGCCAATAGGATTTCAGTAGCTCTCATCCTATTGGCTGATTTGAATTTGAAGAATCAAATCAGCCAATAGGAATGCAAGGGACACCATATTTGAACGCGTACCTTGAATTCACTATTCAGTGTACGGCAGCGATCCTACAAAGAGGATCCTCCACGCTCCATGGCTCCGCGGTCGCTGGTCCTGCTCCGCGCTTTGCCAGCTTGGTCCTGGATGAAGAAGGAAGTGGTCCCCGCTTGGAAGAAGATGTCTGCCGCTTGGAAGAAGACTTCACCGTCTGGAACAGGACCTTCTCCGCCGGACTTCAGGAACGGTAAGTACCTATTTAGGGTTAGATTTAGGCTTTTTTTTATTTTTTGGGGGTTTGATTTTTTTAGATTAGGGATTTATTGGGCACTCTTAAAAGAGCTGAATGCCCTTTTAAGGGCAGTAAAAGAGCTGAATGCCCTTTTAAGGGCAATGCCCATACAAATGCCCCTTTAAGGGCAATGGGTAGTTTAGGATTTTTTAGTGTTAGTTAGGGGGCTTAGTAATTTAGTTATTTGCGTTGTGGGGGTTTGGCGGATTAGGGGTTAATAAGGGTACTTGCGTTGTTGGGGTTTGGCAGATTAGGGGTTAATAGATTTATTAGGATTATTGCGTTGTGTGGGTTTGACAGATTAGGGGTTAATAGTTTTATTAGGTTTATTGCGTTGTGGGTTAATGGCGTATTAGGTGTTAATACATTTATTTGGATTATTGCGATGTGGATTAATGGCGGATTAGGGGTTAATATACTTTATTAGTTATTGCGGTGGGGGATTCCGGTTGACAGGTAGATAAATATTGCTCATGCGTTAGGTGTTAGTTAATATTTTCAGGCAGTTACGGGGGTTGCAGTGCTCACATTTTCAGCACAAGGCTTGCTGCGCCTGCCTATGTGTGGCGAGGTGAAAATAGAGTAAAATTTCTCCATTTTCGCCGCTTAAGTCCTTGCACTGAAATTGTGATGCTGATTTGTGACACGGTTCTATGTTAGCTTATGGGAGTTAAAATTGTGGGCGACGGATGAAATATACGCGACACATTTATATGCGACGTTGTATATGTGATACCAAAACCGTGTAAAAACCGGGGGTCGCCGGCTTTTGAGGGCAACGCCGCATATGTAATCTTGCCCCTCATGCCTATAGTATTTGGTGCTTTCATTAGAGCTATTGGAGGGGCTCTAGGAAGAAGTGACATTTTACTCAGCTGATGGAAAAACTTGCAATAGTGTTAATAGTTCAGGTCAGGATACATAGTTTAACTGAACAGTGTAAAGAAAAATAGAAGCTGAAGGATTGGAAAAATAGGAAGATATGAATTTTGACAGTAAGAGATGCAACATTTTACATTTAGGATTTAAAATGCCACACTTTAGAGACTATAGCACTTTACAGTAGAAAACGGAAAGGAGCTTGAGAATTATAGTCAGGTGATTTGTAGAAGAGCAGTGCAGCAGTCAAAGCCAGTAGAATGCTTGATTGGAGAATTATAGTCAGGTGATTTGTAGAAGAGCAGTGCTGCAGTCAAAGCCAGTAGAATGCTTGATTGGAGAATTATAGTCAGGTGATTTGTAGAAGAGCAGTGCTGCAGTCAAAGCCAGTAGAATGCTTGATTGGAGAATTATAGTCAGGTGATTTGTAGAAGAACAGTGCTGCAGTCAAAGTCAGTAGAATGCTTGATTGGAGAATTATAGTCAAGTGATTTGTAGAAGAGCAGTGCTGCAGTCAAAGCCAGTAGAATGCTTGATTGGAGAATTATAGTCAGGTGATTTGTAGAAGAGCAGTGCTGCAGTCAAAGCCAGTAGAATGCTTGATTGGAGAATTATAGTCAGGTGATTTGTAGAAGAGCAGTGCTGCAGTCAAAGCCAGTAGAACGCTTGATTGGAGAATTATAGTCAGGTGATTTGTAGAAGAGCTGTGCTGCTGTCAAAGCCAGTAGAATGCTTGATTTTATTACAAGACCAGAGACTTCATATTTGCATTATCTTTCTTTACTACTCAAGTGCAGCTGTTTAAAGTACATAAAAACACATAAACAGTTAAAATAAAACGGATAAAATAGAGTCTATATAACTAGCCAATGAGAATGCTAGGTTAGAGACAAAAGAGAAAATGGACCAATCAGATGACCCATATTGGCCATAAACAGACCAATGTGCACCCCATCTTCCTCTTTCTTTTGCTGCTCACCGCTAAAAGACCCCTTACTCCCAAGGGGAATAAAAAGGGAGTTCCAATAAAAAAATCTGAAATATTTTCCAAAGAAAAGGGTTCTGATTCTTCCACATCATATAATTCAGATAATCTGTCTGAGGACTCCAATAATTCCTCATCTAATAATTGTGATTCAGACTCCTCCTCTGAATCTGAGCCTAAACGCAAAAAATTTAAAAAAGGCACTAAAAAATCCAAACATCTTGATGAAGATGATTTTAATTTTACTGACGCCCTTGGTAACCCTCCCTTTAATGCGGACACTTTACATCATCCTAGATCCTCCGAATGGTTTCCTCCCATGGAAATTGCATCCTTTATAGATTTTCAACTCAAAAAGACCCTAAAGAAAAGGGCTAGAAATAACATGAGAGCTGAATGCCCCAGACCCCTTCTTCCCAAAAATTGTAACATTACCCCTGAAATTGACCCCAAAGTTCTAAAGTTTATTGGCTCCCCGGGGTATAAAATTAAAAAAGGATTAGACAAAGCCTGGAAAAATTGCCAGGATAAACTCCTTGACACCATTGGCCCTATTACTAAGCTCTTCGAATTATCAGAAGAGGCTGTATTAAAAGAATCCCCTATGGATCCCTCCCTCGTTAGAGAGTGGGTTCAACGTATTCTCTCCTTTGTGGGTAACACTAATTCTGCTATTATAATTGAACGCAGGAAGAATATCTTAAGGAAAATTGACCCTAAGATCTGTGATTTCGCAGTCAATGAATTACAATCTGACAAAGATCGTCTTCTTTTTGGAGATGCTTTTCTAAAAGATTTGAACCTTTATGCAAATACTTTCTCCACCCTTAATAAAGTAAAAATCTCTATGAGGAAAATTATGTACTCTCAGAATTTCTCTGACAGGGCCGGGAAAGGCAGAGGTCGCTTTCCCGGCCGTTCCTCTCAAATTTCAAGACCTCAATTTCAACAAAACTACTCTTCTCAGTATCAACCCTACAGATACAACAATGAAGCCTCTCCAGCTTTCAACTTTTTTCCACAATGGTCCAGACCCTGGCAACAAAGAGGTCAACGTTTCAGAACCTGATCTCGCCCTTCTCCAAGTAAAATTTCCTCTTTTCAATACTCCTCTTTCTTCCCCACTAAAAGTTGGGGGAAGAATAGCCTCCTTTGCTCACAACTGGAATCTCATATCTTCAGATCCTTGGATCTTAAACACAGTTCAAGGGGTTCAGATAGATTTCTTATCTCCCCCTATCCAAATTTATTTTCCAAAACCTATTCACTTTTCTCAAAAAGACAAACTTCTAGTTCAAAAAGAGATAGAAAATCTTCTACAAAAAGAAGCAATCTCCCCAAATCCAGATCCTCATTTAGCCTTCTTCAGCAACCTTTTTCTAGTAAAGAAGAAAAACGGTCAGTTCAGACCTGTTATAAACCTAAGAACTCTCAACGCTTATGTTGTTTACAATCACTTCAAACTAGAAGGGATTCATCTTCTAAGGGACTGTCTTTTGGACAACGATTGGCTGGTCAGGTTAGACCTTTCGGATGCATATCTCACAGTTCCTATAGATCCAAAACACTGGAAATATCTGACCTTCACTTGGGAGGAAAAAATTTGGAGTTTCACTTGTCTCCCTTTCGGACTTTCATCCGCTCCATGGATCTTTACAAAACTTCTCAAACCAGTAGTATATTTTCTGAGACTCAGAGGAATTCGTCTGATCATTTATCTGGACGATATCCTGCTTATGAATCAAGATTTTATTTCTCTTCAATCCCAGTTAACCATGACAATAAACCTCTTAGAAAATTTAGGTTTTCTAGTAAACAAAGAAAAATCAATCCTTCTTCCTTCCAAATCTCTAATTTTTCTTGGTTTTCTTATAGACACGGTGAAAGCCACTTTAAGCTTACCCCTCTCAAAGATAAAGAACATCAAGAAAGAAATTTCCAAGACTCTCAACAAACAATTTGTCTCGGTCAGACAGATAGCCAGGATTGTTGGGTTACTTTCATCCTCTATTCAGGCTATCTTTCCGGCCCCCCTTCATTATCGCGAGCTCCAAAGATTAAAGATTTCCTACCTTCAGAAAGGTTTCTCTTATTCTCACCTCATTCCATTATCCTTGGAAGCCAAAGAGGAGCTTTCATGGTGGCTTTCCCAAATGGAAGCTTGGAATGGGAGAGCTATTTTTGGGAAATCCCCAGATTTAATCATAGAATCCGATGCCAGCCTGTCGGGTTGGGGTGCCCGCTGCGGTCCATCTATTACCGGAGGGAAATGTTCCGCAGAAGAAAAAGGCCTTCATATAAATTGTCTGGAACTTTTAGCCGGGTCCTTTGCTGTAAAAAGCTTTGTAAAATCTCTAGCCCCTGCCTCTATCCTTCTTCGGATGGACAACATTTCAGCCGTGAGATATCTCAATCGATTAGGTGGCACAAAGTCCAGAAATCTGTCAAATATTACCAAGGATTTTATTCATCTCTGTTTAGACAAGAATATCTCTATCAAGGCAGAATATATTCCAGGTCTTTCGAATTCAGCTGCAGATTGGGGTTCTCGTTTCCTCAGGGACTCCAGAGATTGGAAAATTCACAGGAACATTTTCCTTTCTATTGAAACCCTTCTGGGTCCCTTCTCTTTAGACATCTTCGCTTCTCGTCTCAACCGTCAACTACCTCTCTATTTCAGTTGGCGTCCAGATCCAGAAGCATTGGCAATAGACGCTTTTCTTCAAACCTGGCCGAAACAAGGAGCTTATGCTTTTCCCCCCTTTTCTCTGATTGCCCGGACAATTTCTGTAGTTCGCAGGAACCTTCTATCTCTAACCCTCATAACTCCCCTGTGGCCAACTCAAGCTTGGTATCCCTCTCTTCTGGAGATGTCTTTCAAACCCCCAATTCTCCTCCCTGTTCTTCCAGATCTTCTCTTGGATCCAGAGGACAATCCTCATTTTCTCATTCTCAGTCATTCTCTCAGACTAATAGCATGGTCGATTACGGGGAACTCAGAAATCTCCTCGACCTTTCGGACTCAACTAAATCTCTCATGTGAGATTCATGGGCCCCAGGAACCCATAAATCGTATTTTTCCGCATGGTCCAGATGGTCTAGCTGGTGCATGCTTAGGAGTCTGGATCCCTTTTTCATCACCTCTAACTCAAATTCTAAATTTCCTGTCTCACCTCTTTGATCTAGGCCTTGCATACAGAACCATCAATCTTTCCAGATCTGCTATCTCTGCTAGACATGATTTCATTAACAATCTCCCTATCGGAAAACATCCTTTAGTATGTCGTCTTCTCAAAGCTATTAGACTAAAAAGACCTCCTACTCCAAAACATAATTTCTTTTGGGATGTAGATTTAATTTTCTCTCTCTTTAAATCTTGGCCTTCCAATGACCTTCTCTCATTAAAAGAAATTTCTGCTAAACTTGCTACCCTTCTTTGCCTTATCTCTTTTCGCAGGGTTTCTGATGTCTGGGCTCTAAATTTCAATTCTAAATCCTTTTCTCCTGAAGGTGTCGCTTTCCTCATTTCTCGTAGAACCAAGACCTTATCCTCTTCTATTTTCTACCCCTATTTTCCTTCTGAACCTTCCCTCTGTGTTGTTTCTTGTCTCAAATCTTATGAATCTAAAACTGCATCTTTCAGAGATTCTTCTAACAATCAACTCTTATTATCTTTTGTTCCTCCTCACGCTCCTGTCACTACTACCTCTATCGCTAGATGGATAAAGTGGGTCATGTCTGAAGCTGGAATTGACCTTTCTTTTTCTGCTCATTCAGTTAGAGGATCGGCCGCTTCTAAAGCCCTTCTGAAGTCTGCTCCATTACAGGACATTTTGAGGGCTGCGGACTGGTCTTCCGACTCCACTTTCAAACATTTCTACTTTAAACCTATCCAACATGCATCACTCAATCTTTTTCAATAATTGCTTTAAACATGCAAATATGAAGTCTCTGGTCTTGTAATAAAATTCCGATTATCCTAGCTTAGTGAAGGAATAATCTATATTTTATTAAAGACACAGAGACGAATATTTCCCACCTCTCTGCTATCTTATCCCACCCATACTGTTATCTATTTATGAGTATACTAATGTTTAATATATTTTATTTTAGTTACCAACTTCCCAAATGTCACTAGTTAAATCAGGATTTGCTCCTACAATCAAGACTCCTGTTTTTCATGGAAGAACAGATGGATCTTCAATTCCTCACATTCATCTCATCAACCCTCGAGTCAAAACTCCATAAAGATTCTTCAAATCCTGTGGTTTTGTTTTCTGATATGTTTATTCCTTGGACTGTTTGGACTGTTAAGTTTTTTCAAGAGTTTCCTGGTTATGAGCATCAAACAAGAAAGAGGAAGATGGGGTGCACATTGGTCGGTTTATGGCCAATATGGGTCATCTGATTGGTCCATTTTCTCTTTTGTCTCTAACCTAGCATTCTCATTGGCTAGTTATATAGACTCTATTTTATCTGTTTTATTTTAACTGTTTATGTGTTTTTATGTACTTTAAAAAGCTGCACTTGAGTAGTAAAGAAAGATAATGCAAATATTTGTCTCTGTGTCTTTAATAAAATCTAGATTATTCCTTCACTAAGCTAGGATAATCGGAATTGTATAGAAATAATGTATCAGAAGCAGTAAGAGTGAGGTTCTTATGCCACTTAATAGCATTGGCGACTGTATCTCTTGAGAGATATAAGTAAACTAGAAACTGTTCATAAAAAGGAAAGTCCCTAATTACCCTCGTGTGAAAAGTGAAATGATAGAAAACAGAGTATATTGAGGGGTTTAATAAAGATGAGTATAACAACATTTTCACATAAAAATAAAAAATAAAAAAGACAATGGTGTAGTAAGGGATCATAATCTCAATTAGGAGAGTAGCGGTTCAGAAGTAATTTGACATAAAAGGTGTTTAATTCATGGAACAGGCTTCCAAAATAGAGAATTATTAAAGGGACATTAACTTACATTTTTTTCTTTCCTTATTTAGACACAGAACACAATTTTAAAAATGATACAATTTACCTATGTTCTAATTTTCTTAGTTCTCTTGGTATCCTTTGTTGAAAAGCATACATAGGTAGACTCAGGAGCTGGAAGCTAGCTGCTAATTGGTGGCTGCACATTTATGCCTCTTGCCACTGGCTTACCAAAGTGTTCAGCTAGCTTCCAGTAGTATCTTGCTGCGCCTTCAACAAAGGATACCACAATAATGTAGAAAAAAATGATAACAGAATCAAATTGGAAAGTTGTTTAATATTCTATTGGACAATTATGGTAGTTGCTTCTAAAAGGAGTAACTGCCAAATGTACCCTTGATACTGGTGTAGTCTAATATCGGCAAAAAACACTACAACTGTGGTTTTACCTCAGAAAAAAACCACCGGTAACTAAAAAGATAGTTAGTAGAACATGGGGATATATATTTAGTTAGTAGTGCGACTTGAGTAAATCTGGATCAGATAAACTAAGTCTGAATATTGCCTAGTGATGTGGTAATTTACAAATAAAACTATGTTTGAATATGAGGAAAATCAATAAATAATAAAACTATATCAATTATTGGAAGTGTAATAATTTCATTTAGTACTATAAAAGACAAATATCTGCTTTGGAGTACAAATATACAAATTTATTATAAATAGACATACATTTCATTAAGACATTAAAAGATTGTGTTAGTTTAATTAAACCGGATCCGGTGTTAAAATGATTGTAAAAACAGTTGAATATATCTTTTCAAAAAATACTAATGTTGCGTTCTTAGAAATATATATGTTGCTTTTTCTAGCTATTTAGAGCGCAAACGAGACTATTAGTTGATATGAGAGATATTGCATAACATACGTATATTTATACAATAAAATTTATAAAACAAATTCACATTCGCCCGGGACTTATTGTTTAAAATTAAACGGTACCTTTGAGAGTAGAAAAAATTGATCAGGTCTGTGCACTATACCGGTATAGTTTTTCTATAAATCGTGTCCTTTGAATTAAACTTATTGATCCTGGTAACCCACCAGGGGGTCTCTTGAGATAGTATCCAAAGTCTAAATAAAGCAACAGATTGTTACTTTAATTTGTAATCCTTTTTTGTTGAAGTGTGAAGTGTGAAGATTCTGATCTTGTTTATCCTTTGTTGAAGGAACCCACCAGGGGGTCTTATACGATCCTTAAGTTGTATTTTTAAAAGATGTAATATTCTTCTTCTTACAAATTTCTTAGCTAGATGTTGTCCAACTTTGTTCTCTTTTCACCTTTGTTGAGCGGTAAGTGAGAGAAATATTGACAAATATCCCAAGATTGGGTGTTTTGCACTCTTGATTTTTGTTGGTTTCTCTATATGTTAGTTTAGCGGAACCATGAAGAAGGGGGGTACTTGGAGGATTAACACTTAGCAGAAGTCTGACTTTGTTCTCAGCTCTCTTCTGGTTAACGGTCCTCTTTCTTTGTACCTTTCGTATTTTTTGTTCCGGGGCAGCAGCATTTATGTATGAAAAAGGCTGCAGGTGACAGCCGAAACGCGTCCAAACGTACTGCTCCAAAGACCCAGGATCATCATTTCAGATTGTTTATCTAGTTTGATTCATCTGAACAAGAAAACATCCAGTAGCTCTACACTAAAAGACTTAGAACTACAACCGGAACAAAAAATACGAAAGGTACAAAGAAAGAGGACCGTTAACCAGAAGAGAGCTGAGAACAAAGTCAGACTTCTGCTAAGTGTTAATCCTCCAAGTACCCCCCTTCTTCATGGTTCCGCTAAACTAACATATAGAGAAACCAACAAAAATCAAGAGTGCAAAACACCCAATCTTGGGATATTTGTCAATATTTCTCTCACTTACCGCTCAACAAAGGTGAAAAGAGAACAAAGTTGGACAACATCTAGCTAAGAAATTTGTAAGAAGAAGAATATTACATCTTTTAAAAATACAACTTAAGGATCGTATAAGACCCCCTGGTGGGTTCCTTCAACAAAGGATAAACAAGATCAGAATCTTCACACTTCACACTTCAACAAAAAAGGATTACAAATTAAAGTAACAATCTGTTGCTTTATTTAGACTTTGGATACTATCTCAAGAGACACCCTGGTGGGTTACCAGGATCAATAAGTTTAATTCAAAGGACACGATTTATAGAAAAACTATACCGGTATAGTGCACAGACCTGATCAATTTTTTCTACTCTCAAAGGTACCGTTTAATTTTAAACAATAAGTCCCGGGCGAATGTGAATTTGTTTTATAAATTTTATTGTATAAATATACGTATGTTATGCAATATCTCTCATATCAACTAATAGTCTCGTTTGCGCTCTAAATAGCTAGAAAAAGCAACATATATATTTCTAAGAACGCAACATTAGTATTTTTTGAAAAGATATATTCAACTGTTTTTACAATCATTTTAACACCGGATCCGGTTTAATTAAACTAACACAATCTTTTAATGTCTTAATGAAATGTATGTCTATTTATAATAAATTCGTATATTTGTACTCCAAAGCAAATATTTGTCTTTTATAGTACTAAATGAAATTATTACACTTCCAATAATTGATATAGTTTTATTATTTATTGATTTTCCTCATATTCAAACATAGTTTTATTTGTAAATTACCACATCACTAGGCAATATTCAGACTTAGTTTATCTGATCCAGATTTACTCAAGTCGCACTACTAACTAAATATATATCCCCATGTTTAATATTCTATGCTCTATCTGAATAATGAATTTTTTTTTTGAGTTTCCTGTCCCTATGGGTAGACTTGAGAGGCCTTCTGGTTCTTATCTGCCCACAATTTCTATATTTCTATGTAATGGGAACTTATTAAGACCCTTCATTCTAAGGGGAGATAGAGGGCTAGCGAAAGGGAAGAGAGTGATGGGGTGATAAAGTGTGGGAAAGAGAGATTGTGAGAATGGGAGAGACCTAGGAGTATATGGGAGAGATAAAGAGAATGAGAGAGATAACTGATTGTAATGATAGTGTGATGAAAGAGTGATGAGTATGAGCGAGTGGAGTGTGAATTAGACAGCCATGAAACAGTCTTCAATGGGGTAAGTAGGGGAAAACCTTTAAAAACACACACAAACACACACAAGAAGGTGGGTCAAGATTTGACCATGATCATAATTTATGTCTAATAGAGGGTGTAATAAAGTCTGGTGAATTATGCCAAAAGTAGTGTAAAAAGTGTTGATGGATTTGAACACTAGTATTAGATAGTCTCCATGCAAGGTCTAGGGATAAAATGTCACCACAAATACAGGTGAAAAATTTAAAATAAATGGGTTATTGTATGGATTTCAAATGGAGTTTGAAACACCCATGCAAATCTGTGCAATTCACTTCTGAAAGAAATTTTGATTAAATAAATGAAAGAATACTTAGGCTCTCCCCAAGTGTTTGGTAGATATCTCATGGGATATACAAGCACTTTTTACTGTCATGTGGTAAGTCCTAAATGATAAACAGATATTTATTTAAAAAAATAAGTTTTTCTCAAAAGTCAAAGTCAAGTAAGTATGATATAGTGATTTGTCTGTCCAGCAATCAATACTGTTCATGAATAAAATTTTGTTGCGTAATCTAAGCAAATTGGTGATTACGGAAGGACCTGCTGTTATCAATAAAACCTTGCTCAATACCTTCTTGTGTTGCATTCAGGAATTACACTTTACATTAAGGTGTGTTTATTGATTTTTCTATTCTAATGATTGTGTCCAAAGATCAAAGATAAAATATCCCAAAGACCTTTTGTGTATTTCATCACAAGCACAGTATCAACCTTCTAACATGATATGGAGAGAAAATAACAAAGTGATGTTCTGACTTGAAAACAACAAATGCAATATCCTATTAAGAAGATTTGAAGTTCAGTTCCAAATTATTAGTGTTATGGACTTTTTTTCATTATTTTTACAAAGGCAATGGTCACATCTCCATAACTGAAATAGAGGAAAAGCCACCTTTCAATAGTTTCTAGGTAAATTAAAGTGGGTCAAAAGAAAATTATCCTCTGCTCTAAGTTAACTTCTTTCCACTAAAATAAACCTAATCACACTATTCCATGACCTCTACCCCCAAGAATAACAATAACCATAAACGTGGTTATCACAGCACTTGATTTATTGAGGGACGATAACAAATTAATGAGGATCACAATGGTTTCATTTTTAACTTCTCAGCCCATAAGGGCAATCATTTTACCCCTTTAACCCCTTAAGGACCAGCGACGTACCCTGTATGTCACTGGCCTTTTTTTGGGACTTGATTGTTTTATAGCGCAGTCTTGCCACCAGCGTTGAGACTGCTCTATTCCACAAAGCCTGCTGGAGGGAGGTCATTAATAGTGTGTTCTTGCTAGACTTGTGCTATTATGTCCTGAAAAAACCCTTAATGACCAGTGACATACAGGGTACATTGTGGTCATTAAGGGGTTAAAAATGTTGTACATTCTGCAACTAAAGGGTATAAACATTTTGAATTGAACAATTCTGATTTTTTTTTTTTGTGAAATAATTTTGCCAATACTGAATCAAATCTTATGCAATTATTTAATATTGACACTTTTCTGACTCAAAGGATTTGTTGGATTTTCATGTTTACTGTACCCCTGTATAGTACTACAGAAAACATGTTCTCTATAAATAAAGTATATTCGTAATATCAAAACATTCCCATTGGTCCCAAACCCGATTATTTACATTTAATTCTGTCAAAACTATTTTTATTTTAATAAATACTTTTACAGTTGCAACTATTTATACATAAAGTATATATCATTTTTTTGTGATTATGCCATTTTCCCACAATAATAAGTATATCATATTACAATATCGGTGCATATTCAAGGAATAGATTAAGGAAGTAACAGATCATTTATTTTATGATTGTTAATTAATTTACCAACACAAATTTAATGCATATTGTTACAACTGAATTCTGTTGGTAGTCTATGGGCATAGGACACTTTGTGCTAGATTACAAGAAGCGCAGTAAAATGCGTTTTTGCGATTGCAAAAACTTCGTTAGAGTTAAGCTTTTTGCGCTAATTGGGTTACGCTCGTATTACAAGTAAAAAAAAACAACTTATTTTGCTCAAGCGGTAACCAGACTAGCACAAAAATTCTAACTTAAATGATGACATGCGCGTGCATGTATTCTCCCATAGAAATCAATGGAGAAAAAAAAGACTATTGCGCAAACATGATCACATGGGAGCTGCCATGTTGTAACTTAGGTTACCTTCTCTGCTGTGGCCAATTAGAGACAGTTATAAATAGGTCACTAGAGTGTGCAGCCAATGGCTGTGTGGAATATAACAGTGTTCTGCACTTCCATTTCTAACAGGAACTGAAAAGCTCACAATTTAAGAATGGAATTATGGGAAAAGGGGGAAAAATAAATAATGAAAGTATATTGCAGTTTTTTTTATAAATATGATTTATCATTTTTTATTATCATCTCAAAGTGTTTACTGTCCCTTTAAAATACATGAAAAACAAGCAACATAAATAATAATGAAAGTACATTGTAATGTATTTTTTGTTTATTTTGCACAATTAAACATTTTATTAGAGTATTCGAGTTTATTAGAGTGTAAGAGTTTAAAGTCCTTTTTATGACCTGGACCTTTTTTTGTATTAACTTACACTGACCAATAGTGTGGTGATGCCTGTTAAATATGGGATGGTATTTTCCTCCCTTATGCCTATGTTCTACAACAGGGCAATCTAGATAGCAACACACTATACAAGGGTCGACCCACGCAAACACAGAAATTACCTGTAAGAAGATATATCTAGGCCTGACACATACCAGATCCATACAAAATCATACTACAGAACTATAATAAGTTACACAAATATTGTACCTACTCTGTTTAAACACTAATAACACATAAGTAATAATCACTTAATAATACCTTAAAATAATCCTAGAACTTTATGACACTGTAATGAAGCAAAGTAGAGCTAAGGTTATCTAGAAAGAAAATTATGCTTGTACAGATCTTTATCATAAGCTGTAGAAAAAAAAATAATATTGCTGAAATTATTTTACTCATATGGAAGCAACAAATTTGCAGCATAACGTCAGTCCTTTTGCTATTAATAGGGACTTGCCAGGGATCAGACCTGAGTTGCATAAAATACTATATTATCAAAGGGAAGAACCTTCAGCAGCCTTCCAACCAATGAAGGGCTAATAGATATAATTCTCCCAGCATGCATTTAGGGCTTTACTACCCCATGCTCAAGGCCATAACCTCTAGGAGCTCCCCAGTGATATCACTGCCTTACACAGTTGACTATATTCACCCCTTAGCTGCCAGTAATGACTCTTGTAATTTGCCACTAGACAATGCCGAACAAAGTCAACATGTTGTGTGCTACTGCATCCATAAACTGGGGCTCTCTATTACCCATTACCTGCCAGTAAATGTTGTCACACCTTGTGTAGCAATACACTGCACCACCTCAGCCAACAAAGAAGTTAGAAATGTTGGTCTCCACAAATCAGTTTAACAACAATTGACAAAATCCAATTTGGTCATATCCAATTTCTCTAAAACCAGGTTATTTGGTCATTCAAAAAATTGACACTTTCGACCTTTTGAAAACCTTATTTTTGCATGTTTTAAGTTCAATTTTTTTCTCTTCTTTTACAGTTTTTTTTTTTAATGTTAAAGCCCTTGCACATGCTCAAATCATTTGATAATAAACAACATTTATTATTCTCTAACCTCTTTGATGTGCATGACAACCTGTTGACATCATGAGGATATACTTTGCAGTAAGGGCGATAATGATTATGTTGCTTTATCCTGATGGGTTCTCCTTCCGAATCCAATCCATATTCTGGAGACCCCCATATTTCAAATGAGAGGGTCAACTGATGCAACTGATCACCATTAAAAACAATGATCACCTGTCCCATAAAAAGAATGTGAGTTCTAGTGGTGGGGGGGGAGGAGCCACTACAGAGCCACTATGTCCCCTCTCTGATTTATTTAGAGTGGGATTCGACCCCTCATGTGAAAGAAGAATTTCCCCTTTTTTAAATGAGAGTTCAAAACCTCCTCTAGTTTTCAGGTGATTAATATGGTAATGGTAATCATCTACCCAAATAAATAACCTTACAGTGTTTGAGGTGGGAAAGGGGGCGCTTTTAGAGCCCCAATTCCCTCTATAAAACACGAAGGGGCATAAGACTTAAATCTGAACAAAAGAGGCACCCTTTTTTTTCATACTTATTCCTAGAAGACAAACGACGTCAAGGTCATGGAAAGGAGCTGCCTACCCATATTTGCTTTTGGACTACAAGAGAACATTTATTGCCAATTAAGACAATTCATTACCTCTATTGATTATAGCAAACATCCAAAGGTGATATTGTTGGTGATAGCATTTTTGATATGTGAGTTTTGTAAAGTTGGTGCCCTCTAGTTGTTATTATCTCACAGAATGTGGAGTGGAAGGGTCAGAAATAAATGGAGAGAGAAAAAGGAGAAAGAGAGGGGTAGACAAGAGAAAAGTGAGAAAAATAGAAAAAGGAGATAGAGAGAGGGTGAGAGAAACAGAGAGATAGTGTTGAAAAAAAGAAGTAACAGAGAGTGGAGAGCAAAATGGGGAGGAGAAGGGAGAATAAGAAAGTAGGAGAAAGAGAGAGAAAAGGAGAGAGAAAGGGATTGAGAAAAGCTAAAGAGTAGAGAGATATAGTGATAAGATAGGAAGGAGTGAAAAGTTGAGAAAGGAGGGGAAGAGAGAAGATGGAGAGAGTGAGAAAAGAAAGGGGGAGTGTAGAGAGAGGTGGAATAAAGGAAAAGAGAGGAAAGGGGGAGGGATGGAAAAAAGATAAGAGAGGAAAGGGGGAGAGAAAAAAAGGGGGAAGAGAGAAAGGAGTGAGAGAGAGCAAAGGGAAGAGAAAGTAACTGTAGCAGAGAGAGAAGTGAGAAAAAAGGGGAGGGAGTGAAAGAAAGAGAATAAAGAGGGAGAGAAAAGAGAATAAAGAAGGAGGGAGTGAGGGCCTGATATTCAAAACCTCACCGGCATGGAGAGAAATCAAGCAAAATCTTTGGTATTTTTTTAGACCTTGCATTGTAATGTAGGAGTCTCTGTTTCACATAAAGAACACTACATAGAAAAATAAACGTTTCTCAAGATATAATTTGTGTTCTTAAGTTTTTTTATTTAGATCATTTCACATGAGTGGCGAGGTATTGAATAACAGGCACTTGTCAGGGTTTCACCCTGACTTCACTTGTTGTTTGTAGCTTTCTGTCATGGCTGCCATTTCATGCTCACCCGTGTTTTCTCCTTGCCTGAAGCAGATTGTGTAACACTGCTCACTACACCCAGGCTACATCTTATGGCCAAGCTGGAAAACATCTTCAGTGAGAGACAGGTTGCAGTCCCAGAATGATGATTTCATCACATACTATTTAAGTGCCTCAGTTCAGCCTGTCTTTGCCCTTGCGTTGCCTCTGATTTCTTTGTGAGTTCCTGTAACCTGACTTGCACCACGTCCCTTCTGGTTCCTGATCCCTGTCTTTTTCCTGACTTCCCTGATCTATGTGTTCCTGACCCCAGCTTGTCTGACTACTCGCTTTGGTGCCTGACCCGGCTTGTCTGACTACCCGCTCTGGCTTTGACTCCTGGGTCCTGACTTGTTTTTTGGCTTTTGGACTCATAATATTATGGGTTTTTTTGGTTTTTTTTTAATAAAGATATGATTAATTTAGCATTTCATGTCTCTGTCTGGTTCCTGGTACCCTGATAACAATTTAGTTCACTACCCTACCAAATGCCCATTTCAGGGCAATCTTTATTTAGGATAGGTTTTTTTTTAAGAATATTTTTTTTTTTTATTGGGCAAAAGCACTGTAATTACTTTAGGGCAATGCCCTACCAAATACCTTATCAGGCCAATTTTTAATTTAGGTTTTTTTTTAAGATAGGGATTTTGTTTGGTTTTAGATTAGGGATTTTTTTTTTGCCAAGTAAAAGCGCTAAATCATTTTAGGGCAGGAGTAGGTTTTAGTGTAAGTATAGGGGTTTTTTTTGAGGGGGGCTTTTTTTTAAGGGGACTTTAGTTTAGGGTATGCATTACTGGTTTTTTTCCAATTTTTGGTAGTGCTTTGTTTTTTTTTGTAATATCTTTTTTTTTTTTTTTTTTAAATGTTGGTGGTGTTTGTGTGGGGGGGTGGCAGTTTAGGAGTTAAGTAGTGAAGGAGTTATTGTGGTGGGGGCTTATGGCGGTATAGGGGTTAATAGGTTAGGACGTTTATTGTGGAGAGCTATTTGCAGTTTAGGGGCTAAGTAGCGTAGGCATAGTTTGGGGTGGTGAGTTATGTCAGTTTAGGGGTACACAAGTATATTTATTAGGCTTAGTTGTATATTCTTAAAAGGGATCCTTTAATTTACATTGCAAATGTTGGCACAGATCATGTTACTTGAAATATTTTGTATTGAAATAAAAATTCAAGGCCAAGACCTTTGCTCCAAACAAACAGACAGCCGGATTGTTTCAGCAAAATAAATCCTTGCATGTAATCTAGGAAATGGGCCGGAGCTAGACAGCAGAAAAAGTGCATTAAAGTCCCTGGCTCCTACCTTGAGAACAAAATGATTCAATCCCAGCGATCCACCACAGCCACTCAATTTCCACTTCAATGGTCAGCTCCAAACTGACCACCAGTGGAAAGATACACCTTTCCTGTTGGTTTGATAGTGCCAACAGCCGCACTCGGCCACTCGTTCACCACAGAGTCTGCCTAATAATTTTGCTAATCAAAGCCTCCACTTCAGGCTTCATGTTAATCCGTCACTCTCACAATCCAATGAGGAACTTGCCCATACCCATATGATCTATGAGCCACCAATTAAATTATTAATATCCTTGGAATGTGATGAAGGTGCACAGGCACAAGGTAAAATCTTGATAATCAAACAAAAAGTTGCCGGCACTTCTCCAAAAATAAAAACAATGTTTATTAATCCCATCAAGTAAAAAACATAAACGGAGCTAGTGTCAGGGTACCAGGAATCAGACAGAGACATTAAATGCTAAAATAATCACACCTTTATTAAAAAAATAACAAAAAATAATAAAGAGTCTAAAAGCCAAATGACAAGCCAAGAGTCAAAGACTGACCTGGTAGTCAGACAAACTGGGCCAGGAGCCAAAGCGAGAAGTCAGACGAGCCGGGGTCAAGTTCACAAAGATCAGCAGAATCAGGAACAAGCCAGGGATCAGAAATCAGAAGGGACGTCAATCAAGCCAGGTAATACACAGGAACAGGAACTCAAAAAGAAGTCTGAAACAAAGCAAGGGCAAAGGCAGACTGAACTCAGGCACTTAAATAGGGAATGATGAAATCATAATTCAGAGACTGCAACATGTCTCTCACTGATAATGTTCTCCAGTTTGGCCATAAGAGGGCACCTAGGTGTACTTAGCAGCGTTACACACTCTGCAGCAGGCAAAGAAAGAGACAGGTGAGTAAAAATGGCAGCCAACAGCAAATAACAAATGAAAGCAGGGTAAAACCCTGACAGCTAGATACATATTACATGTTTTGAAGTAGTGCCTTAATCTCAGACGTAACCATATTAAAAACACACACATATTTAAAAGACAGTTATGCTATTGGATCATTACAAATCACGTGACTTTGATTACTTCTAACTTTAAGTTGTACAGGTTCAATATTCCTGTAATAAGTGTATTAGTATGAAATCTAATGGGTCATTAATTGTAACTTTGTTGTTAATCTGGCCAGAGACCTTAAAGGGACAGTCAACACCAGAATTTTTGTTGTTTTTAAAGATAGATAATCCCTTAATTACCCATTCCCCAGTTTTGCACAACCAACACAGTTATAATAATACACATTTTACCTCTGTAATTACCTTGTATCTAAGCCTCTGCAGATTGCCCCCTTATTTTAGTTCTTTTGACAGACTTGCATTTTAGCCAATCAGTGCTCACTCCTAGGTAAATTCACGTGCATTAGCTTAATGTTATCTATATGAAACACATGAACTAATGCCCTCAAGTGGTGAAAAACTTTCAAAATGCATTTAGATTAGAGGCGGCCTTCAAGGTCTAAGAAATTAGCATATGAACCTGATAATGTTTAGCTTTCAACTAAGAATACCAAGGGAACAAAGCAAATTGGTGATAAAAGTAGATTAGAAAGTTGTTTACAATTACATGCCCTATCTGAATCATGAAAGTTTATTTTGGACTTGACTGTCCCTTTAAAACATAATTATTCAGTGTTTAGCTATGTAATTAAATCTTATATCTTATAATCAAATAGCTCAGTCTAAGGTATGTATAGATTTTTATGTAAATGTATTTCCTGTTTACCTGTACAATACATGTTGTTCCCAAAAGCTAATAACACCATAAGTTAAACTTAAATGCTGGCACAAAGCCCAATCCATGACCAATTAATCACTTAGATTAATGTCTGAGTGTTCCCTATCTTCTATTATTGTAGATATATCACTATCAAAGTTGGAATTATCCCCTGAACCTGTATCAACTCGATTTACATTATTCCCTTGTCTCCTATCCCTACTGTGAAGATGTTGCCTGGGTCTGCAATCACATGATCTACTTCTGGACTTTCTTTGCCAGACATAAACAGACCCTGCATTATAGTCAGATTCATCTCTTATAAATGTATCATGCTTAATCTGGGTTAATTCTTTTTTCAGGGTAGCTATGGTTTCTTTGAGTATTTTATCATATTCCTTATACTTAGTTTCAAGTGTACACATATCCAATTATTTTTGTAAAACTGCTATTTGTTCTCTAATCAACAACAACTGACAATCTTTATATTGTATTATGAGTGACATTAACTTATGAACATTCTGAGAGTGTGTTATTTAATCTAATAAAGTATTTACCATCAGTCATAAAAGTGGGTCTTAATCCCCTAGGTATACTCGGTAGTCTGATATACCTCTCCAATGTAAATATTTTCCCATTTAAGTTTAGTTTCTTTTTTTCCATTAAATTCTCCACACACTGGAACTTATCCCCTAGAGGGTTAATGCTACTGGTGTCCATAAAATATTCTCAAAGTCCTGCTCCAATTGATCTAAAGCAGCAATTGATCTTAGAGTGTAAAAGTCAGATTGAGTTTTTCCTAAACCAGGATAAATCATGTAAACTAAACTAAAGTCAACTATGCTGCATTCAACGGCACCAATACGTTCACCTAACATCGCCTAACATCGCGGCCACGGACCTGAATACGATCTCCATATTTATAAAAAAAGCTGTCAAAAATCTGTGCACCAAGTACGGGGCTATGAGCAGCGGACTGTTGTTAACTAACAGTTATTGATCTCGCTGCTATTCGTTTTTTTCCCAACTTTATTTATACCCTGTCACTAAACACTGCCACTATACTAAAATGTTTAACCCCTGTCCCGCCGCTCCCGGACCCCGGCGCAACTAAATAAAGTTATTAACCCCAATCCCGCTGCTCCCGGAGCCCACCACAACTTTAATAAAGTTATTAACCCCTATCCCGCCGCTCCCAGAGCCCACCGCAACTCTAATAAAGTTATTAACCCCCATCCCGCTGCTCCCGGAGCCTACCACAACGCTAATAAAGTTATTAACCCCTATCCCTCCGCTCTTGGAGCCCACCTCAACTCTAATAAAGTTATTAACCCCCATCCCTCCGCTCCCGGAGCCCACCACAACTCTAATAAAGTTATTAACCCCTATCCCGCTGCTCCCGGACCCCTCAGCAACTAAATAAATGTATTAACCCCTAAACCCCTGGCCTCCCACATCACCACCACTTACTAAACCTATTAAACCCTAAATTGCCAGCCCCCTACATCGCCATAAACTAAATTAAGCTATTAACCCCTAAACCTAAAAACTAACTTTACATTAAATATTAACTCATCCCTATCTTATAATAGATTTAAATTTACCTGTAGAATTAAATAAACTATATTAAACTATTAATTAATTGACTAGTACTAGCTTTACACCTATGACATCCTATTACTCATTAAGGAATATTAAAGATTTTGATATCCAGTTGGACACTTTTGAGAACATATTTAATATGGACTATTCAAAACTATTCTTAGGAGATCTATTCTCTAAAATAGAATTATTGATGATGAAAGAGAATAAAATCAAGTTTGATAAATGGACATTAGAAAAATATGCCAAACTGAAAATGATTCCCAGAGGACTGAGAATAAAAAAGTATCCGACGTTTGAGACAGATGATGTTATTTATATTTAAAGAAGAGTGGAACTCTGTATTGGATGAATGTTCGGTTAGACTAATGTTTATGATTATAGCATATAAAGAGAAACAATTGTTAGAAATCAGACAACATATTATTACTTTGCAACAGCAATTGATACAGCATAAATGTAAAGATGAATATTGTTATTTTGATAAACTCCTTCATGAAGCAAGTGAAAAATCTGTGAATACCATATTAGAGATTAAAGGGACAGTACACTGTAAAATTGTTTTTCCATAAATGTATTTTAAATGACTTGCTATACCAACTGCCGAGTATAAAATATTTGAGAAATTGCATTTTCGGGTTTATTTGTGTATCTGAAGTAGCTGGTTTTGTGCTTTGAAACCACAGCCTATTACAATGGGTTGAGCTTCAGGTAATATCAGATCTCATTATGTTCTCACTTTGTGTACACACACTTGCTTCCTTATCTTATATTTGTCTGGAACACCAAAGCTCAATACATAGAGAGAACAATGGAAAATTATCATTTTATTACTTAACTATCATGCCCCCACTGAGGGTGTAATCTCTTCTGCTGGCTGTGTTTACTTAGACTTGTCAATAGCATATACGCCAGTATCAAAACTTTCAGTATAGGTTGGGAAACCACAAGCTAAATCAGCTATTTCAAATGCTGAAATATGAGTAAAGGAGCAACTTGCAACCAATTTAATACACTCTAGCAGGTAAAAAGGATCATTGGGAATAATTTAAAGGGGAGAAAGTTTTTGGGTGAACTGTCCCTTTAAGCATGCTAAATATCTGAGGGATTGGTCTGACTACCAATCAGGCACAGTCCATGTTTGGTCAAGAAATGAGAGAGCAGCAATTTATCGGTTTAACAATAGGGGGCGACATAGGGCTAGAGGTAACAGAATTAAGATTATTCAGAAAACTGTTATCTTCTCTGATACAGAAGCAGAGTCAGCAGAGGATACAGGAGAAGAAAGGGAGGAGATACAGAATATACAAGCCATACAATAGACACCAACATTTGTTGAACAACCAAAAACATATATACATCCAGGGGCTAGGAAAAAGACATATGTAAACTCTAAATATGTGTTACCTCAAGAAACTGAACACAAAAATAATTTTGAAATAAACAAAAACAGATTAGGTTTTTTACCCCCAGAAGAGGAAATAAAAGGGAGGGAGAGCAGGGAGAGGTTATCAGAGAGGTTACCAGAGGTATGCTCACAACGACAGATATCAACTAAGAGCTACTCGAGGGAGAGAGAAGTACACAATTCAATAGTGATTAACCTCTCTAGCCATAGCCTTACTACAGAAGAGGAATGTGTAATCAGTTATGGACTCAATTTTGTACCCACCAAATCTTTCAATTTATTTGAGGCACTGATAGATGTGAATAGACTTATTTGCAACATAACTTTAAAAAATAATTTTTTTGAACCACAGACAGATGAATACATAAACCCCACTCACATAACAAGTAGCTCTAATAGAGAGGAACAAATTGTAAAAGATACAAAATTACATTTTATAGATTTGTGTACGAGAGAATTTGATTGAATTGGAACAAGAACAACTTATAGATAGGCTGACCATATTGCCGCTTTAAGAAGGAACACATATGAAAAATACATATGTGAGGGTTCTTATACAAAACCATTTCTTTAAACAGCCCTGAAAACAACCCTGACATATGTATTTTTCATATGTGTCCCTTTTTAAAGCGGCAATATGGTTAGCCTACTTATAGACCAACCAGAACAGAATAAAAATAGTCATACAGGTTTTAGAAATAGATCTGAATTTTATCCTATTCAAACCAGAGGGAACATTTTAGAAACATTCCAAAACAGAATAGAAACTGATTTACTTAAACTTTCAGAAGAGGTTAAGACCTCCACTCAGAGATCAAATTTGACAATAAAAGAGTGGAAAGCATTTAATGATCTACAAAAGAGGACAGATATAACTATTAAAAGATCAGACAAAGGCGGGAGTATAGTTGTATGGGACACCACAAGCTATGATGCTGAGATAATGAGGCAACTAAGTGACACTCAACAGTATAAAACTTTAGATAGAAATCCTGTACATAAATACAAACATGAGCTAGCTCACATTTTGGATGAAGGTTTACATGAAGGTTTCATTGACACATGTACTAGTGAATTTTTATTTAATAATCACCCTCAAACACCAGTATTCCACGCATTCCCTAAAGTACATAAAAGTTTAACTAATGTTACAGCATGACCCATTGTATCGGGTATAGGGTCCCTGCTTGAGCCACTCTCAGAATGGATTGACTCTTTACTTCAGCCGATAGTATTAGAATGGTCTAGCTATCTAAGAGACACAAATCATCTTATACAGATTATAGAGAATGAGCATTGGGCTGACAATTGTAGCTGGCTCACTGTGGATGTTGTTTCACTCTATGGCACAATCCCGCACAAAGAGGGTTTAATTTTTCCTTAAAAGAAGACAAAACTTTAGCGAAAGCTTTCGCAATTATCTACTTAACATTATTGAGTATTTACTCACACACAACTATTTTAGCTATGGAGAGAAGTTTTATCTCCAGAGATGTGGGACAGCTATGGGGGCAAAGTTTGCCCAGTCATACGCCAACCTATACATGGGTTGGTGGGAGCTGTCCCACATCTTTGGAGATATGAACCTTTTTAAACAACATATATCTATCTATAAACACCTTATAGATGATCTGATCTTTATATGGCATGGAGATGATGTAGCACTGAGTAGATTTATTAACTATTTAAATACTAATGACATGAAACTTAGATTCCCATATGAGTCTAATAGAGTGGAAATCAATTATTTAGATGTCACTCTATATGTAGAGGATGGAAACAATTCCATTCAAACTAAAATTTATAGAAAACCTATTGCAAGAAATGCTCTGCTTCACGCAAAAAGCAATCACCCCCGAAAAGTCTTTAAGGCTATAGCCAAAGGGCAGTTCATTAGGACAAAAAGGAACTGTTCACGAGATGACTGCTTTAGACGTGAGGCAGACACTCTAGAGAATAGCCTTAAGATGAGAGGTTTTAGCAAGAATTTGGTAAAAGACACAAAATACAAAGTTATGGCTATGGACAGGAAAGATTTGATCAAGGATAAGAATATTTGCAAAAGTGATAAATATAGAACAAGAAAGGATGACAAAATTACATTTACGACACAATATTCACAACAATATAATAAAATATGTGAGATTATCAAAAAACAATTACCAATTCTATCAGCGGATGATTGACTACAACAAATAACAAAAAATAATTGTAGAATTTCGTATAGGAGGGGCAAAACCATAGGAAATCTCATTTCACCTACAGTGTGAAAAAACTTGAATATAAGTAGATCATCTTGGCTAGAAGTAAAAGGGGCACATAAATGTGGATATACACAATGTAAATCATGTAAATATGTGACTACAGGTATGAATTTCAGCTCTATTGTAACAAAGAAATTTTTTTGAAACTAAACAATGTGTTAACTGCAGAAGCACAAATGTAGTATATCTTATAACTTACAAAGAGTGCCACCTACAGTACATTGGAAAAACTACACGTGAGACCAGAGTTAGAATTAGAGAACACCTTAATAGTATCACATCACAATCAGTAAATAAAAAACAGGAGGAAAAAATGACACCAATAGCTAGGCACTTCATAGTAATGTGTGATAGAAGCCTAAACACATTTTCTTGGAATATTATAGAAATGATAACCCCCAATGAAAGAGGAGGGGATATTGAACAAAAATTGAATAAGCAAGAAATTTATTGGATATTTACAATGAACACAAGAATCCCGCAGGGGTTAAATTCCAGTTTTGATTTAATCAATTACTGGAAATAATAACCAGCATTTATACATATACATTCTCCATATTCAAGGTATCATAAACTATGTTTATATTTATATATAGTGACACACTTGCATTTAAATTTAAAACTGGATAGATACCTTGAATTGTTTGGGGCTGAAAGAATTATGTTCAGGTGATTTTAAAGGGACATGAAACCCACATTTTTTCTTTCATGCTTAGAAAGAGCATGCACTTTTAACCAACTTTCTAATTAACTTCTATTATCTAATTTGCTTAATTCTCTTGATATTATTTGCTGAAAAGCATATCCAGATAGGCTCAGTAGCTGCTGATTGGTGACTACAAATAGATGCCTCATGTGATTGGCTCACCCATGTGCATGGCAATTTAATTGATAAAGGATATCTAAAGAATGAAGCAAATAAGATACTAGAAGTAAATTGGAATGTTGTTTAAAATTGTATTCTCTATCTGAATCATGAAAGAAACAATTTGGGTTTAATGTTCCTTTAATGGTTTAAGATATAAAAGAACTGTTTAATCAGACACATATTAAGTCTATGAGTACGGCTGCAATAGCTGAAACGCGTAAGGCGATGATGTCTGAACATATTAGCTTGTTTTATTGAAGATTACTGTTTGAAGATTTTTATACAAAGCACCTTTGTTTTTGGGATTTCCTTTTTGTTTGCTACTTTGTATTAATTAACCTACCCTAACTATTATCCTACAATTACATTAAACTACAAATTAAATTAACTATATTACATATTTAAAAACCTAACCCTACTCAAATTATTTAAATCTACAATAAAGAATTACTATGTTACAAAAAAATAACAAGCAAGTTACACAAAATAAAAAACACTAAGTTACACAAAATAAAAAACACTAAATTACACAAAATAAAAAATAAATTATCAAATATTTAAACTAATTACAACTAATCTAATAGCCCTATCAAAATAAAAAAGCTCCCCAAAATAAAAAAAACCCTATCCTATAATAAACTACCAATGGCCCTTAAAAGGGGCTTTTGTGGGGCATTGCCCCAAATAAATCAGCTCTTTTACCTGTAATAAAAAAATGCAAACAATCCCCCAACAGTAAAACCCACCACCCACACAACCAAACCCCCCAAATAAAAACCTATCTAAAAAACCTAAGCTTCCCATTGCCTGAAAAGGGCATTTGTATGGGCATTGCCCTTAAAAGGGCATTTAGCACTTTTTCAGCCCAAAGTCCCTAACCTAAAATTAAAACCCACCCAATAAACCCTTAAAAAAACCTAGCACTAACCCCCGAAGATCCACTAACAGTTTTCGAAGACCGGACATCCATCCTCATCTAAGCGGCAGAAGTCCTCAGTGAAGCCGGCAGAAGTCTTCATCCAAGCGGGCCGAATTCTTCATCCAACCGGGCAGAAGTCTTCATTCAGACGGCATCTTCTATCTTCATCCATCTGGCGCGGAGCGGCTCCATCTTCAAGACATCCGGCGCGGAGCATCCTCTTCTTACAACGTCTCTTGAAGAATGAAGTTTCCTTTAAATGATGTCATCCGAGATGGCGTCTCTTACATTCCGATTGGCTGATAGATGAAGGATGAAGACTTCTGCCGGCTTCTCTGAGGACTTCTGCCGCTTTGGTGAGGATGGATGTCCGGTCTTCAAAAAGGAGCTTAGGTTTTTAAGATAGGTTTTTATTTGGGGAGTTGGTTGTGTGGGTGGTGGACTGCTGGGGGTATTTGTATTTTTATTTACAGGTAAAAGAGCTGATTTCTTTGGGGCAATGCCCTGCAAAAGGCCCTTTTAAGGGCTATTGGCAGTTTAGTTTAGGCTAGAGTTTTTTTATTTTGGGGGGCTTTTTTATTTTCATAGGGCTATTAGATTAGGTGTAATTAGTTTAAATATTTGATAATTTATTTTTTATTTTGTGTAACTTAGTGTTTTTTATTTTGTGTAACTTACTTGAGTAGGGTTAGGTTTTTAAATATGTAATATAGTTAATTTAATTTGTAGTTTAATGTAATTGTAGGATAATAGTTAGGGTAGGTTAATTAATAGTTTAATATAGTTTAATGTAATTTTAGTATAATAGTTAGGGTAGGTTAATTAGTAGTTTAATATAGTTTATTTTAATTCTAAAGGTAAGTTTAAATTTATTATAAGATAGGGATGAGTAAATATTTAATGTAAAGTTAGCAGGTTGTTAGGTTTAGGGGTTAATAGCTTAATTTAATTTATGGCGATGTGGAGGGCTGGCGGTTTAGAGATTAATAGGTTTAGTAAGTGGTAGTGATGTGGGAGGCCAGGGGTTTAGGGGTTAATACATTTATTTAATTGCGGTAGGCTCCGAGAGTGGAGGGATAGGGGTTAATACATTTAGTTAGTTGCGGTGGGCTCCGGGAGTGGCGGGATAGGGGTTAATACTTTTAGTTAGTTGTGGTGGGTTCCGGGAGTGACAGGATAGGGGTTAATACATTTATTTAGGTGCGGCGGTGTCGGGGAGCGGCGGGATAGGGGTTAATACTTTTTATTTAGTTGCGGCGGTGTCGGGGAGCGGCGGGATAGGGGTTAATATATTTATTTAGTTGGGGCTGTGTCGGGGAGTGGCGGGATAGGGGTTAATAACATTATTTAGGTGGCGGTGATGTCGGTGCGGCAGATTAGGGGCTTATGTTAAGGTGTTAGGTGTAAACGCAACTTTTATTCTACCATAGAAATCAATGGGATATCAGGCAGCATCGAACATAAGCTTTTGCTGCTTTCAGACTCCCATTGATTCCTATGGCATCCGCAGCCTCCAGGGTGGCGGATTGAAAACCAGGTATAGCCGCAAGCGTACCTGTTAGAAAGTTGATAAATGGCAAAAGTTGTCAGATAGTGCCGAATTTGTATTCATAACATCTGTAGTGACGTAAGCATTGATCTGTGTCGGACTGAGACCAGCGGATCGTATGTTACATCACAAATTTTAACTTTTGCCAGTCTGTAGGGTTTGATAAATAGGTCGAATCAGGCTCGCCACATTTATGCTGCGGAATTCCAGCATATTTGCGGTTGACGGCTTGATAAATAGGCCTCATAGTGTTATTTGTAAAAAGATAAATGAACCATTCTTTAAAGTTTCACTAATGAGGATAGAAATCGGCTCAGCTTTCTCTGTAAGCAACAGTTCATCAGCTCACAGTAGTTCCCATCTATTGTCTATTGTGTATAGAAATAAAAATTCAAGGTCAAGAATTGTGCTCCAAAAACACAGCCGGATCATTTCAGCAAAATAAATCCTTGCATGTAATTTAGGGAATGGGCCGGGGGCTTGGCAGAGGAAAAGGTACCTTGAGATCAAAGATATTCAGTCAGTGGCATCGCTACAGGGGGGGCAAGGGGGGCATTCCCCCCTCAGTGAGCTAAATTCTCTCATAGTCTCTCTGACAGACAGTGAGACAATTTCCCTCCCAGTCTCTCTGACAGACAGTGAGCCAAATTCTCTCCCAGTCTCTCTGACAGATAGTGAGCCAAATTCTCTCCCAGTCTCTCTGACAGACAGTGAGCCAAATTCTCTCCCAGTCTCTCTGACAGACAGTGAGCCGAATTCCCTCCCAGTCTCCCTGACAGACAGGTGTTTTTTTGTTTTTTTTAGATTAGGGCTTTTTTATTTTTAATGAGCTAAATGCGTAAACAAATGCCTTTTTCCAAAATCCCACTATAAATGGATACTCACATAGGCAGCGCACTATAATGCAGTGCAAGTTGTGCAGGCTGGTATATCAGAGGTCACCAGCTAACTCACTCCAGTATTCAGGATCCACAAACCACCAGAGTAAAAGATTCCCTCAAAAAAAAAAAAAAAAAAGCTCACTAACCAAATAATATTGAATTAAAATATCCCAAGATTTGAGATATGATTTATTAAAAAATAATGTATTAAAAACAATACAAAAAACTTTTCTGCTACGCGTTTCAAGGTGCTAATGGCACCCTTTCATAAGGCAGTGATCTGATGAAAGAGTGCCATTAGCACCTTGAAACGCGTAGCAGAAAAGTTTTTTGTATTGTTTTTAATACATTATTTTTTAATAAATCATATCTCAAATCTTGGGATATTTTAATTCAATATTATTTGGTTTGTGAGCTTTTTTTTAAAGGAATCTTTTGCTCTGGTGGATTGTGGATCCTGCATACTGGAGTGAGTTAGCTGGTGAACTCTGATATACCAGCCTGCACAACTTGCACTGCATTATAGTGCGCTGCCTATGTGAGTATCCATTTATAGTGGGATTTTATCTTTGGGTGCCAGAATACTTTAGTGACCATCTGCACTATTGGGGGTCGATACGATAAAAATCGTCGCCCGCAAAAGCTGGCGACGCCAATATTTGCGCGGGTTTGGTATCCTATATACGGCGTAACCTAGAAGTTGCGCGCGTATATTTCTGCCGTCGCCCGTAGTTTTTTGGGCCATAGGCAGGTATACCAAACCAGCGCAGTTTGGTATCCAATATACAGCGTAAGGACTTACGTGGTGAAAATGGAGAAATCTTACTCCATTTTCACCTCGCCACAAAAAGCAGCCGTAAGAAGCCTTACGCTGAGTATTGGAGCCCCGTAACTCCCTAAACTGGCTGCTAAATAAACCTAACACCTAACGTAATGCGCAATGTCTATCTACCTGTCAACCGCGATCTGCTAAATAAAACCTAACACTTAACGCATGCGCAATGTCTATCTCCCTGTCAACCGCGATCCCCCGCCGCAATCCCTAATAAAGTATTTAACCCCTAAACCGCCGCCATCTACATAAACTAACCCCCTACTGTGAGCCCCTAAAACCGCCACCATCTAACTGATCTATCCCCTAATGTGAACCCCTAAAACCGCCACCATCTAACTGATCTATCCCCTAATGTGAACCCCTAAAACCGCCACCATCTAACTAATCTATCCCCTAATGTGAACCCCTTACACCGCCGCCATCTACCTTATCTATCCCCTAATCTGACCCCTTACACCGCCACCTATATAAAAATTATTAACCCCATAATCTAATCCCCCTATACCGCCGCCAGCTATATTAATATTATTAACCCCTAATCTAATCCCCCTAAAATAATTATTTCTATTACCAGCCCTTAAAAGGGCCTTTTGCGGGGCTTTGCCCCAAAGTAAACAGCTCTTTTGCCCTATAACCTGCCCTCCCTACACCGCCGCCACCTATATTAATGGTATTAACCCCTAATGTAAGCCCCTTACACCGCCGCCATCTATATTAAAATTATTAACCCCTAATTTAATCTACCTACCCCGCCGCCAGCTATTTTATCTGTATTAACCCTAAGTATATTATAGTTAATGTACGGCTAGATTTAGAGTTTTGTCGGTAACGACCCGCGTATCTAACGCTGGCTTTTTTCTGGCCGCACCTTTAAAATAACTCTGGTATTGAGAGTCCACAGAATGGCTGCGTTAGGCTCCAAAAAAGGAGCGTATAGCATATTTAACGCAACTTCAACTCTCGATACCAGAGTTGCTTACGGACGCGGCCAGCCTCAAAAACGTGCTCGTGCACGATTCCCCCATAGGAAAAAATGGGGCTGTTTGAGCTGAAAAAAAACCTAACACCTGCAAAAAAGCCGCGTTCAGCTCCTAACGCAGCCCCATTGTTTCCTATGGGGAAACACTTCCTACGTCTGCACCTAACACTCTAACATGTCCCCCGAGTCTAAACACCCCTAACCTTACACTTATTAACCCCTATTCTGCCGCCCCCGCTATCGCTGACCCCTGTATATTATTTTTAACCCCTTATCTGCCGCTCAGTAAACCGCCGCTACTCACATTATCCCTATGTACCCCTAATCTGCTGCCCCTAACACCGCCGACCCCTATATTATATTTATTAACCCCTAATCTGCCCCCCACAATGTCGTCTCCACCTGCCTACACTTATTAACCCCTAATCTGCCGAGTGGACTGCACCGCTATTATTATAAAGTTATTAACCCCTAATCCGCCTCACTAACCTATAATAAATAGTATTAACCCCTAATCTGCCCTCCCTAACATCGCTGACACCTAACTTCAATTATTAATCCCTAATCTGCCGACTGGAGCTCACCGCTATTCTAATAAATGTATTAACTCCTAAAGTTAAGTCTAACCCTAACACTAACACCCCCCTAAATTAAATATAATTTTAATCTAACGAAATTAATTAACTCTTATTAAATAAATTATTCCTATTTAAAGCTAAATACTTACCTGTAAAATAAATCCTAATATAGCTACAATATAAATTATAATGATATTATAGCTATTTTAGGATTAATATTTATTTTACAGGTAACTTTGTATTTATTTTAACCAGGTACAATAGCTATTAAATAGTTAAGAACTATTTAATAGCTAAAATAGTTAAAATAATTACAAATTTACCTGTAAAATAAATCCTAACCTAAGTTACAATTAAACCTAACACTACACTATCAATAAATAAATTAAATAAAATACCTATAATTATCTACAATTAAACCTAACACTACACTATCAATAAATAAATGAAATACAATTCCTACAAATAAATACAATGAAATAAACTAACTAAAGTACAAAAAATAAAAAAGAACTAAGTTACAAAAAATAAAAAAATATTTACAAACATTAGAAATATATTACAACAATTTTAAACTAATTACACCTACTCTAAGCCCCCTAATAAAATAACAAAGACCCCCAAAATAAAAAAATGCCCTACTCTATTCTAAATTACTAAAGTTCAATGCTCTTTTACCTTACCAGCCCTGAACAGGGCCCTTTGCGGGGCATGCCCCAAGAAGTTCAGCTCTTTTGCCTGTAAAAAAAACATACAATACCCCCCCCAACATTACAACCCACCACCCACATACCCCTAATCTAACCCAAACCCCCTTAAATAAACCTAACACTAAGCCCCTGAAGATCTCCCTACCTTGAGTCGTCTTCACCCAGCTGAGCCAAATTCTTCATCCAAGCGGAGCAAGAAGAGGTCCTCCATCCGGTAGAAGTCTTCATCCAAGCGGGGCAGAAGAGGTCTTCCATCCGATTGAAGTCTTCATCCAAGCGGCATCTTCTATCGTCATCCATCCGGAGCGGAGCGGCAGCATCCTGAAGACCTCCGATGCGGAACATCCATCCTGGCCGACGACTGAACGACGAATGACGGTTCCTTTAAATGACATCATCCAAGATGGCGTCCCTCGAATTCCGATTGGCTGATAGGATTCTGTCAGCCAATCGGAATTAAGGTAGGAAAATTCTGATTGGCTGATGGAGTCAGCCAATCAGAATCAAGTTCAATCCGATTGGCTGATCCAATCAGCCAATCAGATTGAGCTTGCATTCTATTGGCTGATCGGAACAGCCAATAGAATGCGAGCTCAATCTGATTGGCTGATTGGATCAGCCAATCGTATTGAACTTGATTCTGATTGGCTGATTCCATCAGCCAATCAGAATATTCCTACCTTAATTCCGATTGGCTGATAGAATCCTATCAGCCAATCGGAATTCGAGGGACGCCATCTTGGATGACGTCATTTAAAGGAACCGTCATTCGTCGTTCAGTCGTCGGCCAGGATGGATGTTCCGCGTCGGAGGTCTTCAGGATGCTGCCGCTCCGCTCCGGATGGATGGATGACGATAGAAGATGCTGCTTGGATGAAGACTTCAATCGGATGGAAGACCTCTTCTGCCCCGCTTGGATGAAGACTTCTACCGGATGGAGGACCTCTTCTTGCCCCGCTTGGATGAAGACTTCTACAGGATGGAGGACTTCTTCTTGCTCGTTTGGATGAAGAATTTGGCTCGGCTGGGTGAAGACGACTCAAGGTAGGGAGATCATCAGGGGCTTAGTGTTAGGTTTATTTAAGGGGGGTTTGGGTTAGATTAGGGGTATGTGGGTGGTGGGTTGTAATGTTGGGGGGGGTATTGTATTTTTTTTTTTACAGGCAAAAGAGCTGAATTTCTTGGGGCATGCCCCGCAAAGGGCCCTGTTCAGGGCTTGTAAGGTAAAAGAGCTTTGAACTTTAGTCATTTAGAATAGGGTAGGGCATTTTTTTATTTTGGGGGTCTTTGTTATTTTATTAGGGGGCTTAGAGTAGGTGTAATTAGTTTAAAATTGTTGTAATATTTTTCTAATGTTTGTAAATATTTTTTTATTTTTTGTAACTTAGTTCTTTTTTATTTTTTGTACTTTAGTTATTTTATTTCATTGTATTTATTTATAGGAATTGTATTTAATTTATTTATTGATAGTGTAGTGTTAGGTTTAATTGTAGATAATTGTAGGTATTTTATTTAATTAATTTCTTGATAGTGTAGTGTTAGGTTTAATTGTAACTTAGGTTAGGATTTATTTTACAGGTAAATTTGTAATTATTTTAACTATTTTAGCTATTAAATAGATCTTAACTATTTAATAGCTATTGTACCTGGTTAAAATAAATACAAAGTTACCTGTAAAATAAATATTAATCCTAAAATAGCTATCATATAAATATAATTTATATTGTAGCTATATTAGGATTTATTTTACAGGTAAGTATTTAGCTTTAAATAGGAATAATTTATTTAAGAAGAGTTAATTAATTTCGTTAGATTAAAATTATATTTAATTTAGGGGGTGTGAGTGTTAGGGTTAGACTTAGCTTTAGGGGTTAATACATTTATTAGAATAGCGGTGAGCTCCAGTCGGCAGATTAGGGGTTAATAATTGAAGTTAGGTGTCGGCGATGTTAGGGAGGGCAGATTAGGGGTTAATACTATTTATTATAGGGTTAGTGAGGCGGATTAGGGGTTAATAACTTTATTATAGTAGCGGTGCGTACCGCTCGGCAGATTAGGGGTTAATAAGTGTAGGCAGGTGGAGGCGACGTTGAGGGGGGCAGATTAGGGGTTAATAAATATAATATAGGGGTCGGCGGTGTTAGGGGCAGCAGATTAGGGGCACATAGCTATAATGTAGGTGGCGGCTCTTTGCGGTCGGCAGATTAGGGGTTAATTATTGTAGGTAGCTGGCTGCGACGTTGTGGGGGGCAGGTTAGGGGTTAATAAATATAATATAGGGGTCGGCGGTGTTAGGGGCAGCAGATTAGGGGTACATAAGTATAACGTAGGTGGCGGTCGGCAGATTAGGGGTTAAAAAAATTTAATCGAGTGTCGGCGATGTGGGGGGGCCTCGGTTTAGGGGTACATAGGTAGTTTATGGGTGTTAGTGTACTTTAGAGCACAGTAGTCAAGAGCTTTATAAACCGGCGTTAGCCCAGAAAGCTCTTAACTACTGACTTTTTTCTGCGGCTGGAGTTTTGTCGTTAGATTTCTAACGCTCACATCAGACACAACTCTAAATACCGGAGTTAGAAAGATCCCATTGAAAAGATAGGATACGCAATTGACGTAAGGGGATTTGCGGTATGGAAAAGTCGCGGCTGAAAAGTGAGCGTTAGACCCTTTTTTGAATGACTCCAAATACCGGCGGTAGCCTAAAACCAGCGTTAGGAGCCTCTAACTCTGGTTTTCACGGCTTCCGCCAAACTCCAAATCTAGGCCGTAGTTATTACATTATATATATTAACTATATTAACTCTATCTAACCCTAACACCCCTAACTAAATTCTTATTAAATAAATCTAATTCATATTATAAACTAAAATATTCCTATTTAAATCTAAATACTTACCTATAAAATAAACCCTAAGATAGCTACAATATAATTAATAATTACATTGTAGCTATGTTAGGGTTTATATTTATTTTACAGGTAAATTGTTAATTATTTTAACTAGGTATAATAGCTATTAAATAGTTATTAACTATTTAATAGCTACCTAGTTAAAATAATTACCCAATTACCTGTAAAATAAATCCTAACCTAAGTTACAAATACACCTACACTATCAATAAATTAAATAAACTACAAATATCTATCTAAAAATACAATTAAATAAACTAAACTAAATTACAAAAAAAACAAACACTAAATTACAAAAAATAAAAAAAAGATTACAAGATTTTTAAGCTAATTACACCTATTCTAAGCCCCCTAATAAAATAATAAAGCCCCCAAAATAAAAAAATTTCCCTACCCTATTCTAAATTAAAAAAAGTTCAAAGCTCTTTTACCTTACCAGCCCTTAAAAGGGCTTTTTGCGGGGCATGCCCCAAAGAAAACTGCTCTTTTGCCTGAAAAAAACCCACAATACCACCCCCAACATTACAACCCACCACCCACATACCCCTAATCTAACCCAAACCCCCCTTAAATAAACCTAACACTACCCCCCTGAAGATCTCCCTACCTTATCTTCACCACGCCGGGCCGAACTCCTCATCCAATCCGGGTGATGTCTATCCAAGCAGTAAAGAAGAAATCTTCATCCCGGCGATGTTTTTATCCAAGTGGCAGCAAAGTCTTCTTCCATCCGTCAGCATCTTCCATCAAGCGGCATCTTGAATCTTCTCTCCACCGACGCGGAGCATCCATCCCGGCCGACGAATGAGGTACCTTTAAATGACGTCATCGAAGATGGCGTCCGTCGAATTCCGATTCAACCAGCCAATAAGATTTTTCTACCTTAATTCCGATTGGCTGATAGAATCCTATCAGCCAATCGGAATTCGACGGACACCATCTTGGATGACGTCATTTAAAGGTACCTCATTCGTCGTTCAGTCATCGGCCGGGATGGATGCTCTGCGTCGGTGGAGAGAAGATTCAAGATGCCGCTTGATGGAAGATGCTGGTGGATGGAAGAAGACTTTGCTGCCGCTTGGATAAAAACATCGCCGGGATGAAGATTTCTTCTTTACCGCTTGGATAGACATCAGCCGGATCGGATGAGGAGTTCGGCCCGGCGTGGTGAAGATAAGGTAGGGAGATCTTCAGGGGGGTAGTGTTAGGTTTATTTAAGGGGGGTTTGGGTTAGATTAGGGGTATGTGGGTGGTGGGTTGTAATGTTGGGGGTGGTATTGTGGGTTTTTTTCAGGCAAAAGAGCACTTTTCTTTGGGGCATGCCCCGCAAAAAACCCTTTTAAGGGCTAGTAAGGTAAAAGAGCTTTGAACTTTTTTTAATTTAGAATTGGGTAGGGAATTTTTTTTATTTTGGGGGGCTTTATTATTTTATTAGGGGGCTTAGAATAGGTGTAATTAGCTTAAAAATCTTGTAATTTTTTTATTTTTTGTAATTTAGTGTTTGGTTTTTTTTTTAATTTAGTTTAGTTTATTTAATTGTATTTTTAGATAGATATTTGTAGTTTATTTAATTTATTGATAGTGTAGGTGTATTTGTAACTTAGGTTAGGATTTATTTTACAGGTAATTGGGTAATTATTTTAACTAGGTAGCTATTAAATAGTTCATAACTATTTAATAGCTATTATACCTAGTTAAAATAATTAACAATTTACCTGTAAAATAAATATAAACCCTAACATAGCTACAATGTAATTATTAATTATATTGTAGCTATCTTAGGGTTTATTTTATAGGTAAGTATTTAGATTTAAATAGGAATATTTTAATTAATAATATTAATATTAGATTTATTTAAATAAGAGTTTAGTTAGGATGTTAGAGTTAGATAGGGTTATTATACTTAATATATATATATATATATATATATATATATATATATATATATATATATATATATATATATATATATATATATATATATATATATATACAAAATAAACAAATAGAGTCCAGCACTTATTGAATTGCTTTAACCTGGCTGTGTGCTCGTTACAATGGGCTATCAGCAAAAACCCAAACAGATACAGTCCATATGTAGAAAGTAACAGCACCACTGCATCAATTTTCTTAAAGGTGAATTATTTCTTTATTGGAGATATCACAACAATAAAACAGCGACGTTTCGGACCTACATGGTCCTTAATCATGCATAGTTAAAACACAGTAAAACACACATTTAAAAAGGGTGGTATGACCAATCAGATTTCAGCTCACATTCTTAATTGAATTAACCCATGCCTATCCAGGCAAGATAATATACATATTACTTTTTCTATTAGTGGCCTCTAGTGGTACCATATTGAATAACACCCTATCAAAAATTATAAAAACAAATACAGATCGTAGTCCCTATTCAGACCATAAGGGTACAATGTATTCAATTTCTTGATCCACCAAACTTCTTTTTGTTTTAGTTTAAGTTCTCTGTTACCCCCTCTTCTGTGTGTGGGGATATGGTCGATTACTTGGAAGCGCAGCTGACTAACAGTGTGTCCCATTTGGGTGAAATGTGCAGATACTGGCAGAGACATATCTTTAGATTTAATTGATGCCTTATGCTGACTAAACCTATCCCTGGCGGCTTGGGTGGTCTCTCCGATATAACAGAGGCCACATGGACATTTGAGTAGATAGATTACATAATTGGTTTGACAAGTGTATAGACCATTGATGGTATACTGTTTACGTTTGTCATTTTGGGCCAAATATTTACCTCTAATAACTGAATTACATTGTGCACAGTGCAGACAAGGATAACATCCTTTATTGGGAGTAGTCAAATAGTTAATTTCAGATTGTTTAGTTGTCCCTACATCTGCTCTGACTAGATTATCCCTTAGATTTCTCACCCGTCTATAGGATGGCATTGGTGGTAATTTGAAAGACTCAACCTCAGGATTAAATTTAGTTAATAGATGCCAGTGTTTTCTTACTGCTTTAAAAATATGTTGGCTTCGCTGACTATATTCCATAGTGAGCACCAATCTATTTACATCATTTCTGGTTTTAGGTTTGGCTTTACTTTTATCAAGATCCATGATACTTTTATTTATAATCTCCTGAGGATAACCTCTTTCAATAAACTTCTTACCCATAGATTGTAGCCTAGAGGGCAATCTGTCCTGATCACTCACTATCCTTTTAGTGCGTAGTAACTGGCTTCTTGGGATAGAATTGAACACTGTCTCCGGATGGAAACTTTCATACCTCAAAAGAGTGTTTCTGTCTGTAGGTTTAGTAAAGAGATCAGTGTTCAATTTATCATCTTGTATATAAACAGTGGTGTCCAAAAAATTAATCTCATGAGATGAATATGTAAGTGTAAACTTGATGTTTGTCATTGAGGCATTAATTTCATCCACAAACTGTGTCAAAGACTCCAATGAGCCCCCCCATATGCCAAAAATATCGTCTATATACCTTAGCCATAGCTTACAACAAGAATTGAATGACTTATTGATGTAAACAAATTTATTTTCAAAGCCACTCATGAACAGATTGGCATATGAGGGGGCTACATTGGAGCCCATGGCCGTACCCCTCTTCTGCATATAATAGGTGTCCTGAAACAAAAAATAGTTGCAGTATAAAACCAGTCTTAACAAATCATCAATAAGATCTATCTGTGTTAGGTCATACAATTTACAATTATTCAAAAAACTTCTCACAGTATCAAGGCCTGCCTCATGAGGGATAGAAGTATACAAATTAACCACATCTAGAGAAAAGATAAACCAACTTTCTTCCATTTTTACTTTTTCTAGTTTTATCAGGAAATCATTGGTGTCTTTTATAAAAGACTTCTGTTCTTTAACCATTGGAAAAAGAATTCTATCCAGAAAAATTGACACATTTGAAAAAATGGACTCTGTGCATGCCACAATGGGCCGCCCTGGTGGGGATGACATATTTTTGTGAACCTTGGGCAAGGTATAAAAAACTGGTGTTATAGGATGTTTCTTATATAAAAAATCAAATACCTGTTTAGTTATAGTATTGCATTGAACTGCCCTATCCAGAATTGTTTTTAATTCTTTTTGTATTTCAACAAGAGGATTGTGGTCTAGTACTTCATATACCCCTCCATCAGAGAGTTGGTGTAAAATTTCTTGAATATAGTACTTAGTGTCTAATATTACAACAGCTCCGCCCTTATCGGCATTTTTTATTGTAATATCTTTATTGTTTTTTAGGGACAACATAGCTTCATATTCATCTTTTGTAAGATTATAATTTTTCATCTCTGGATTTAAGTTAAATTTTTTCATTAAGTTATTGATATCCTGTTGTACAAACCTAATAAAAGTTTCCACACCAGAATTACTGGTAGGAGGTATGAATGAAGACTTTTTATGTAAATTAAGGCATTTCAGATCAAGGGGATTTGTTTGCATAACACCTTCATTTATTTGGCTTTCAGTACACACATTATTAGTATTTATATTATTGCTACCATACATAGCTTTCAACCTGAGCATTCTGAAAAATTTATACAAATCTTTATCAACTTCAAATTCGTCACAGTCCTTAGTAGGGCAGAAGGAAAGTCCTTTCATTAGCAAGCTGTGTTCCGTCTCGGTTAGCTCGTATTCCGAGATATTAATTACTAGACTCTCCTTGTCCTGTATGGGGGAAATGTGGTCAGGCTGTGCGTTTACCTTCATTTCCGCATACCTCGTCGGAACCTCCCTCCTTGTCGACGTCTCGGCATCTGCCGGTTTCGGTTCCAGGAGCTCCGCGTGTACATCCGTTGTTCTTTGGGATCGGCGGTGCTTCCGCCCTCCCCTCCGGTGTCTCCTTCTGAGCCGGAATCTAAAAAACTTTCCCCAGAGGATGACCCTTCGGCTAGTCTGTCCTGCTCTGTTGACGCTCTCGGCATTCTCCTCCAGTGAGGTGTATCGCGTATCTCGCGTTGTCTTGACGTGTGGTCACGTGACCAGTTGTACACCCGGTGATTGGTGTAATCAAGCTCATCACGTACAAACTTAGATCTTTTCCTCTCCTCAAGATCTGAACGATATTGAGCCAACAATGTATCAATTTCTTCTTTAGTGGTTTTCAACATTTCCAAAGTATACTTTGTTTCCATTCCCCGCTCGGCTTCCAGCACCAATCCTTTTTGTTTGTCAATCTCTAACTGCAGACATTCTACAGTGAGCACAATTAAATCAAAAGAGCACTTGTTAAGTATACTCTCAAATCTTGTTCTGTACAGTTCATGGTTAGCCAGTATGGTGGGTCTCAATTTTATCCTTAGGCCTCTAGGAATTCTTTTAATGCGGTAATATTCTGCTAGCGTGACTGAGTGCAGCTCTAGAGAAATCAGTCTCCTCTTTGTTTTTTCATATTCCTTTTTTGAATCCACTTCAGCAGAATTTCTTAGAAAGTTCCTTGATCCCAAGGCCAATGAAGTGATGCGTGCTGCATCAAGGTCAGAATAGGAAAAAGTAGCAGGTTGGATATCCTCCATAGTACCTTCACTCGCTGGTAGTGCACGTAACTCTGCTGATTCCATGTGTGCAAAATAAACAAATAGAGTCCAGCACTTATTGAATTGCTTTAACCTGGCTGTGTGCTCGTTACAATGGGCTATCAGCAAAAACCCAAACAGATACAGTCCATATGTAGAAAGTAACAGCACCACTGCATCAATTTTCTTAAAGGTGAATTATTTCTTTATTGGAGATATCACAACAATAAAACAGCGACGTTTCGGACCTACATGGTCCTTAATCATGCATAGTTAAAACACAGTAAAACACACATTTAAAAAGGGTGGTATGACCAATCAGATTTCAGCTCACATTCTTAATTGAATTAACCCATGCCTATCCAGGCAAGATAATATACATATTACTTTTTCTATTAGTGGCCTCTAGTGGTACCATATTGAATAACACCCTATCAAAAATTATAAAAACAAATACAGATCGTAGTCCCTATTCAGACCATAAGGGTACAATGTATTCAATTTCTTGATCCACCAAACTTCTTTTTGTTTTAGTTTAAGTTCTCTGTTACCCCCTCTTCTGTGTGTGGGGATATGGTCGATTACTTGGAAGCGCAGCTGACTAACAGTGTGTCCCATTTGGGTGAAATGTGACCACACGTCAAGACAACGCGAGATACGCGATACACCTCACTGGAGGAGAATGCCGAGAGCGTCAACAAAGCAGGACAGACTAGCCGAAGGGTCATCCTCTGGGGAAAGTTTTTTAGATTCTGGCTCAGAAGGAGACACCGGAGGGGAGGGCGGAAGCACCGCCGATCCCAAAGAACAACGGATGTACACGCGGAGCTCCTGGAACCGAAACCGGCAGATGCCGAGACGTCAACAAGGAGGGAGGTTCCGACGAGGTATGCGGAAATGAAGGTAAACGCACAGCCTGACCACATTTCCCCCATACAGGACAAGGAGAGTCTAGTAATTAATATCTCGGAATACGAGCTAACCGAGACGGAACACAGCTTGCTAATGAAAGGACTTTCCTTCTGCCCTACTAAGGACTGTGACGAATTTGAAGTTGATAAAGATTTGTATAAATTTTTCAGAATGCTCAGGTTGAAAGCTATGTATGGTAGCAATAATATAAATACTAATAATGTGTGTACTGAAAGCCAAATAAATGAAGGTGTTATGCAAACAAATCCCCTTGATCTGAAATGCCTTAATTTACATAAAAAGTCTTCATTCATACCGCCTACCAGTAATTCTGGTGTGGAAACTTTTATTAGGTTTGTACAACAGGATATCAATAACTTAATGAAAAAATTTAACTTAAATCCAGAGATGAAAAATTATAATCTTACAAAAGATGAATATGAAGCTATGTTGTCCCTAAAAAACAATAAAGATATTACAATAAAAAATGCCGATAAGGGCGGAGCTGTTGTAATATTAGACACTAAGTACTATATTCAAGAAATTTTACACCAACTCTCTGATGGAGGGGTATATGAAGTACTAGACCACAATCCTCTTGTTGAAATACAAAAAGAATTAAAAACAATTCTGGATAGGGCAGTTCAATGCAATACTATAACTAAACAGGTATTTGATTTTTTATATAAGAAACATCCTATAACACCAGTTTTTTATACCTTGCCCAAGGTTCACAAAAATATGTCATCCCCACCAGGGCGGCCCATTGTGGCATGCACAGAGTCCATTTTTTCAAATGTGTCAATTTTTCTGGATAGAATTCTTTTTCCAATGGTTAAAGAACAGAAGTCTTTTATAAAAGACACCAATGATTTCCTGATAAAACTAGAAAAAGTAAAAATGGAAGAAAGTTGGTTTATCTTTTCTCTAGATGTGGTTAATTTGTATACTTCTATCCCTCATGAGGCAGGCCTTGATACTGTGAGAAGTTTTTTGAATAATTGTAAATTGTATGACCTAACACAGATAGATCTTATTGATGATTTGTTAAGACTGGTTTTATACTGCAACTATTTTTTGTTTCAGGACACCTATTATATGCAGAAGAGGGGTACGGCCATGGGCTCCAATGTAGCCCCCTCATATGCCAATCTGTTCATGAGTGGCTTTGAAAATAAATTTGTTTACATCAATAAGTCATTCAATTCTTGTTGTAAGCTATGGCTAAGGTATATAGACGATATTTTTGGCATATGGGGGGGCTCATTGGAGTCTTTGACACAGTTTGTGGATGAAATTAATGCCTCAATGACAAACATCAAGTTTACACTTACATATTCATCTCATGAGATTAATTTTTTGGACACCACTGTTTATATACAAGATGATAAATTGAACACTGATCTCTTTACTAAACCTACAGACAGAAACACTCTTTTGAGGTATGAAAGTTTCCATCCGGAGACAGTGTTCAATTCTATCCCAAGAAGCCAGTTACTACGCACTAAAAGGATAGTGAGTGATCAGGACAGATTGCCCTCTAGGCTACAATCTATGGGTAAGAAGTTTATTGAAAGAGGTTATCCTCAGGAGATTATAAATAAAAGTATCATGGATCTTGATAAAAGTAAAGCCAAACCTAAAACCAGAAATGATGTAAATAGATTGGTGCTCACTATGGAATATAGTCAGCGAAGCCAACATATTTTTAAAGCAGTAAGAAAACACTGGCATCTATTAACTAAATTTAATCCTGAGGTTGAGTCTTTCAAATTACCACCAATGCCATCCTATAGACGGGTGAGAAATCTAAGGGATAATCTAGTCAGAGCAGATGTAGGGACAACTAAACAATCTGAAATTAACTATTTGACTACTCCCAATAAAGGATGTTATCCTTGTCTGCACTGTGCACAATGTAATTCAGTTATTAGAGGTAAATATTTGGCCCAAAATGACAAACGTAAACAGTATACCATCAATGGTCTATACACTTGTCAAACCAATTATGTAATCTATCTACTCAAATGTCCATGTGGCCTCTGTTATATCGGAGAGACCACCCAAGCCGCCAGGGATAGGTTTAGTCAGCATAAGGCATCAATTAAATCTAAAGATATGTCTCTGCCAGTATCTGCACATTTCACCCAAATGGGACACACTGTTAGTCAGCTGCGCTTCCAAGTAATCGACCATATCCCCACACACAGAAGAGGGGGTAACAGAGAACTTAAACTAAAACAAAAAGAAGTTTGGTGGATCAAGAAATTGAATACATTGTACCCTTATGGTCTGAATAGGGACTACGATCTGTATTTGTTTTTATAATTTTTGATAGGGTGTTATTCAATATGGTACCACTAGAGGCCACTAATAGAAAAAGTAATATGTATATTATCTTGCCTGGATAGGCATGGGTTAATTCAATTAAGAATGTGAGCTGAAATCTGATTGGTCATACCACCCTTTTTAAATGTGTGTTTTACTGTGTTTTAACTATGCATGATTAAGGACCATGTAGGTCCGAAACGTCGCTGTTTTATTGTTGTGATATCTCCAATAAAGAAATAATTCACCTTTAAGAAAATTGATGCAGTGGTGCTGTTACTTTCTACATATGGACTATATATATATATATATATATATATATATATATATATATATATATATATATATATATATATATATATATATATATAAAATATAATAACGATATTAACTATATTAACCCTAATATAATTAGGGTTAATATAGTTAATATATATAATATAATAACTATATTAACTATATTAACCCTAATATAATTAGGGTCAATATAGTTAATATAGCTGGCGGCGGTGTAGGGGGATTAGATTAGGGGTTAATAGATTTATTATAGGTGGCAGCGGTGTAGGGTGATGTAGATTGTAGGCAATAGAGCAGTTTACTTTGTGACAAAGCCCCGCCAAAAGCAATTTTAAGAGCTGGCAAAAGAGCTGAATTCTTTGGGGCATGCCCCGCAAAAAGCCCTTTTAAGGGCTGGCAAAAGAGCTGTTACTTTTGGGCAATGCCACGCAAAAAGCCCTTTTCAGGGCTATTTGTAGGGTTAGACTTAGGTTTAGTGGTAGGGATAGTTTAGTATTTTAGGGGTTAAATAATTTAATATAGATGGCGGCGGGGTAGGGGGATTAGATTAGGGGTTAATAATTTTAAAATAGATAGCGGCGGGGTAGGGGCTCACTTTAGGGGGTAGGTAAGGTAGATGGCGGCGGTGTTAGGGGCTCACTTTAGGGGGTTATAAATTTAATATAGCTGGCGGCGGTGTTAGGGGCTCACTTTAGGGGGTTATAGATTTAATATAGCTGGCGGCGGTTTAGGGGTTAATAACTTTATTAGGTAGTGGCGGGCTCCGGGAGCGGCGGTTTAGGGGTTAATACATATTTTATTGTTAGGATAGTGAGGGGGGATAGCGGATAGAGGGTTAGACGTGTCGGGCTATGTTAGGGAGGCGTGTTAGACAGTGCGGGTGATTTAGACTTTAGTCAGGTTTTGTAGGCGCCGGCAGTTTCTAACGTGGCGTAAGTCACTGGCGACGCCAGAAATTTGTACTTGCGCAGATTTCTGGACATCGCTGGTTTATCCGACTTACGGCACTTTAGCATCTGATGGCGCCGTATATGGGATAGCTCGAGTTGCGAGCTGAAACTGCGGGCGACGTGGGTTCCCTCGCTTGCGCCGCAAACTACGCCGTTTATCGGATCGCGCCCCAGGAGTCTTTCTGCTCCCTTCCCTGGTTTTCTTTCCCTGCACTCCAGATTTGAGGTCTCTTTGAATCCTGTGGGAGCTAGCTGGTGGGCTCGGATCAATCCAGCCTGCATGAATAGCACTGCATTATAGTGCGCTACTTTTGCGAGTACCCACTTACAGTTAAGGGGATTTTATGGGAAAGAATCACTTTTACTTTATTTCACTGCACCATTGGAGCGCCTTCTTCCTTTTTTATGCTTAAATTGTCCATGTGTTTTTAAGAAGAGCTGAACCTGGTGATCGTCTACCTTTAGCGACAGCCTGTGGAGGGCGCCTTTGTTCTTGGATACCATCTTTTGGATGGCTTCAATTTGGTGACTTTTAAAAATTGATTTATTTGTTTTCAGAATTTTCAGAATTTTAGTCATGGTGCTGATTCGGAAATTAAGATTTATCCGAATCTCTGAATCGGCCAAAATTCAGCCAAAAACTAAATTCGGCTGAAACAAATTGCACGTCTGATAATATGTATTGTATAGGTAAACAGGAAATAAATTTAAATAAAAATATATAATAGATATATAGATACCTTAGCCTGATTATATGATTATAAGATATAAGATTTAATTACAAAACCTGAATAATTATATTTTAAGGTCACTGCCAGATTAACAAAAAGTTACAATTAATGACCCATTAGATCTCATACTAATACACTAATTACAGGAATATTGAACCTGTCTGCCTTAAGTTAGAAGTAACTAAAGTCACATGATTTGTAATGATCCAATAGCATAACGGTTTGTCTTTCAAATATGTTTGTGGTTTTAATATGTTTACGTCTATGATTAAGGCTCAACGCCGAAACATGTAAGATGTAGCCAGCTCCGTTTATGTTTTTTACTTGATGTGACTAATAAACTTTGTGTTTTTATTTTTGGAGAAGTGGCGGCAACTTTTTGTTTGATTACTTTAAATATTTTGCCAGCATCGCCATCCTTTGCAAAGTATATTAAAACGCCTCTCGGCGATGCTGCCTTTAAACAGTAATGTCGGCACTTTTGAATATTTCACTGAATTTCTTGTCATCTCATCACATCCTTTTTGAATATATCGCCGCCTCATACATTGCTGCGTGTGTCCTCCTGTCTTCTAATTATACTGGGGGAGGCAGAAGTTGAAGGGAGGAGCCTTCACTTGACAACCACAGAGCTTGTGGCTGTGTCTAAGAGACTGTGAGGGTTAGACTGGCTGTGCCAAGAAGGAGCCTTTGGATGCAGCCCCTATACTATCAAACTGTAACTGTCCCAGGGACAAAAAAAGGAAAACAAACATCACACATTTTTTTTATTATGCAAGGTGTTAATTTGTTTTTTTAAAAATGACTGCTATGTTATCCTATAGCAAGATAAACGAGATTTAATCATAATGTGTTTAGCATCTCAAAAATGCACAGTGCAGACATTACATGCCTTACATATTTACATATCTGTCTGGGCCTCCAAATAGATATATTAACAACAGAATGCTGCTCATCTGAAGGCAATGTGCTGGATTTGAGGAGGACTATTTGAAGCTGTTTTGCTGATGAAGAAATTAAATTGTTGGGGAGCCCTATTGTGCAAAATAGAATCTTGCCTGCAGAAGATACATCAATGGCATTCAGCTTTTGGGCTACCTTGAAATATTATTGATATGCAGACAGGTGCCCACTGGCTAGGGAGTTGGTGGTCAGCTTGGCTTACACAGTATATGTTTTCTCTTCCGTCGTTGGAGGCTTATCTTTCATTACAATAATTTGGGGATAGTGCTCATTATCAACCATTTCTCAGCCAATTATGTTACTGCTGCCCACTATCTATGTGCGTGTTGTTTGAGGAGGAATATGACATTTGGTGTTGTGCAAGTATGTGACAGCAATCACCTATCTATTATTGTTTAGGGGATATTGGCTTCCAAAGAGCACCCATATACCAAAGGCAGCATGCAACACACACAATATTACTTATATGAAAATGGGAATTTCCATAATTCAAATACGGGGCTAATTCCCCTTTAGAAATAACAATCACCTGTTTACTAGGTCAGTGTTTCTCAACCGCGGTCCTCAAGTACCCTACAACAGGTCAGGTTTTCATTATAGCTGAACCAGTGCACAGGTGAAGTAATCAGCTGATCAGTAACACCGTGGTTACTAACCTGCTCTCACCTATAAACTGATTATTTCACCTGTGCACTGGTTTAGCTTTAATAAAAACCTGGCCTGTTAGGGGAACTTGAAGACTGCAGTTGAGAAACAATGTACTATGTGACTTTTAGGGTTTTCTGGGCTCTAAGAAGGTCCCTAGCACCCATATACAAGAATTAAAATGCAGCAAGTGTCTCCTCGTTTGAGATCGAACAACCCACTGTTTGAAATGAGGGGGTCACATGATCAGTTATCTGGTGTTTAGCATAGCAACTGTAGTTACTCCACAAAATACAGAGGTGTGTGAGGCCTGGTTATTGTAATAATGTTGGGGGGTTAGGATATTCTGAAAAGGACCTTAGCATTCCCTCACCATTAAACAATATAATAAGACACTCATTTGAATAAAAAATCTTGCATCTCATTGATACACTGTTTATATTTACTCAAAGGATATTTGTTAATACATGTATAATGCAAAAAATGCTTCTATTCAAAACTAAAATGCCCCTTTAAAACCAGTCTCTATATACAATCCTCCTCCTCTGCATGTTTGAACACACCTTCCCTTCATTCATTTAGAGTCACACCTACTTGTCACAACCATCTCTGCACTAATACCAATTACTCATTTTACAGGAAAACATCTCCGCTCTAAAGTCAGACCCTCCTGCCTTGTGAAGTGCTGAGTCATTCATTGTCTGCAGAAATGACAGAAAACTATATTCTACTGAATGATGGGAATAAAATCCCTATATTAGGGTTTGGAACCTATGCTCCTGAATATGTGAGTATATATTAAGTTGTTTTTTAACTAATAGAGTTAAAATGAAAGAGTTTCTGCCTTATTTAGGGACTTAAAATAAATGCCCAAGGTTCACAAAAATATGTCATCCCCACCAGGGCGGCCCATTGTGGCATGCACAGAGTCCATTTTTTCAAATGTGTCAATTTTTCTGGATAGAATTCTTTTTCCAATGGTTAAAGAACAGAAGTCTTTTATAAAAGACACCAATGATTTCCTGATAAAACTAGAAAAAGTAAAAATGGAAGAAAGTTGGTTTATCTTTTCTCTAGATGTGGTTAATTTGTATACTTCTATCCCTCATGAGGCAGGCCTTGATACTGTGAGAAGTTTTTTGAATAATTGTAAATTGTATGACCTAACACAGATAGATCTTATTGATGATTTGTTAAGACTGGTTTTATACTGCAACTATTTTTTGTTTCAGGACACCTATTATATGCAGAAGAGGGGTACGGCCATGGGCTCCAATGTAGCCCCCTCATATGCCAATCTGTTCATGAGTGGCTTTGAAAATAAATTTGTTTACATCAATAAGTCATTCAATTCTTGTTGTAAGCTATGGCTAAGGTATATAGACGATATTTTTGGCATATGGGGGGGCTCATTGGAGTCTTTGACACAGTTTGTGGATGAAATTAATGCCTCAATGACAAACATCAAGTTTACACTTACATATTCATCTCATGAGATTAATTTTTTGGACACCACTGTTTATATACAAGATGATAAATTGAACACTGATCTCTTTACTAAACCTACAGACAGAAACACTCTTTTGAGGTATGAAAGTTTCCATCCGGAGACAGTGTTCAATTCTATCCCAAGAAGCCAGTTACTACGCACTAAAAGGATAGTGAGTGATCAGGACAGATTGCCCTCTAGGCTACAATCTATGGGTAAGAAGTTTATTGAAAGAGGTTATCCTCAGGAGATTATAAATAAAAGTATCATGGATCTTGATAAAAGTAAAGCCAAACCTAAAACCAGAAATGATGTAAATAGATTGGTGCTCACTATGGAATATAGTCAGCGAAGCCAACATATTTTTAAAGCAGTAAGAAAACACTGGCATCTATTAACTAAATTTAATCCTGAGGTTGAGTCTTTCAAATTACCACCAATGCCATCCTATAGACGGGTGAGAAATCTAAGGGATAATCTAGTCAGAGCAGATGTAGGGACAACTAAACAATCTGAAATTAACTATTTGACTACTCCCAATAAAGGATGTTATCCTTGTCTGCACTGTGCACAATGTAATTCAGTTATTAGAGGTAAATATTTGTCCCAAAATGACAAACGTAAACAGTATACCATCAATGGTCTATACACTTGTCAAACCAATTATGTAATCTATCTACTCAAATGTCCATGTGGCCTCTGTTATATCGGAGAGACCACCCAAGCCGCCAGGGATAGGTTTAGTCAGCATAAGGCATCAATTAAATCTAAAGATATGTCTCTGCCAGTATCTGCACATTTCACCCAAATGGGACACACTGTTAGTCAGCTGCGCTTCCAAGTAATCGACCATATCCCCACACACAGAAGAGGGGGTAACAGAGAACTTAAACTAAAACAAAAAGAAGTTTGGTGGATCAAGAAATTGAATACATTGTACCCTTATGGTCTGAATAGGGACTACGATCTGTATTTGTTTTTATAATTTTTGATAGGGTGTTATTCAATATGGTACCACTAGAGGCCACTAATAGAAAAAGTAATATGTATATTATCTTGCCTGGATAGGCATGGGTTAATTCAATTAAGAATGTGAGCTGAAATCTGATTGGTCATACCACCCTTTTTAAATGTGTGTTTTACTGTGTTTTAACTATGCATGATTAAGGACCATGTAGGTCCGAAACGTCGCTGTTTTATTGTTGTGATATCTCCAATAAAGAAATAATTCACCTTTAAGAAAATTGATGCAGTGGTGCTGTTACTTTCTACATATGGACTATATATATATATATATATATATATATATATATATATATATATATATATATATATATATATATATAAAATATAATAACGATATTAACTATATTAACCCTAATATAATTAGGGTTAATATAGTTAATATATATAATATAATAACTATATTAACTATATTAACCCTAATATAATTAGGGTCAATATAGTTAATATAGCTGGCGGCGGTGTAGGGGGATTAGATTAGGGGTTAATAGATTTATTATAGGTGGCAGCGGTGTAGGGTGATGTAGATTGTAGGCAATAGAGCAGTTTACTTTGTGACAAAGCCCCGCCAAAAGCAATTTTAAGAGCTGGCAAAAGAGCTGAATTCTTTGGGGCATGCCCCGCAAAAAGCCCTTTTAAGGGCTGGCAAAAGAGCTGTTACTTTTGGGCAATGCCACGCAAAAAGCCCTTTTCAGGGCTATTTGTAGGGTTAGACTTAGGTTTAGTGGTAGGGATAGTTTAGTATTTTAGGGGTTAAATAATTTAATATAGATGGCGGCGGGGTAGGGGGATTAGATTAGGGGTTAATAATTTTAAAATAGATAGCGGCGGGGTAGGGGCTCACTTTAGGGGGTAGGTAAGGTAGATGGCGGCGGTGTTAGGGGCTCACTTTAGGGGGTTATAAATTTAATATAGCTGGCGGCGGTGTTAGGGGCTCACTTTAGGGGGTTATAGATTTAATATAGCTGGCGGCGGTTTAGGGGTTAATAACTTTATTAGGTAGTGGCGGGCTCCGGGAGCGGCGGTTTAGGGGTTAATACATATTTTATTGTTAGGATAGTGAGGGGGGATAGCGGATAGAGGGTTAGACGTGTCGGGCTATGTTAGGGAGGCGTGTTAGACAGTGCGGGTGATTTAGACTTTAGTCAGGTTTTGTAGGCGCCGGCAGTTTCTAACGTGGCGTAAGTCACTGGCGACGCCAGAAATTTGTACTTGCGCAGATTTCTGGACATCGCTGGTTTATCCGACTTACGGCACTTTAGCATCTGATGGCGCCGTATATGGGATAGCTCGAGTTGCGAGCTGAAACTGCGGGCGACGTGGGTTCCCTCGCTTGCGCCGCAAACTACGCCGTTTATCGGATCGCGCCCCAGGAGTCTTTCTGCTCCCTTCCCTGGTTTTCTTTCCCTGCACTCCAGATTTGAGGTCTCTTTGAATCCTGTGGGAGCTAGCTGGTGGGCTCGGATCAATCCAGCCTGCATGAATAGCACTGCATTATAGTGCGCTACTTTTGCGAGTACCCACTTACAGTTAAGGGGATTTTATGGGAAAGAATCACTTTTACTTTATTTCACTGCACCATTGGAGCGCCTTCTTCCTTTTTTATGCTTAAATTGTCCATGTGTTTTTAAGAAGAGCTGAACCTGGTGATCGTCTACCTTTAGCGACAGCCTGTGGAGGGCGCCTTTGTTCTTGGATACCATCTTTTGGATGGCTTCAATTTGGTGACTTTTAAAAATTGATTTATTTGTTTTCAGAATTTTCAGAATTTTAGTCATGGTGCTGATTCGGAAATTAAGATTTATCCGAATCTCTGAATCGGCCAAAATTCAGCCAAAAACTAAATTCGGCTGAAACAAATTGCACGTCTGATAATATGTATTGTATAGGTAAACAGGAAATAAATTTAAATAAAAATATATAATAGATATATAGATACCTTAGCCTGATTATATGATTATAAGATATAAGATTTAATTACAAAACCTGAATAATTATATTTTAAGGTCACTGCCAGATTAACAAAAAGTTACAATTAATGACCCATTAGATCTCATACTAATACACTAATTACAGGAATATTGAACCTGTCTGCCTTAAGTTAGAAGTAACTAAAGTCACATGATTTGTAATGATCCAATAGCATAACGGTTTGTCTTTCAAATATGTTTGTGGTTTTAATATGTTTACGTCTATGATTAAGGCTCAACGCCGAAACATGTAAGATGTAGCCAGCTCCGTTTATGTTTTTTACTTGATGTGACTAATAAACTTTGTGTTTTTATTTTTGGAGAAGTGGCGGCAACTTTTTGTTTGATTACTTTAAATATTTTGCCAGCATCGCCATCCTTTGCAAAGTATATTAAAACGCCTCTCGGCGATGCTGCCTTTAAACAGTAATGTCGGCACTTTTGAATATTTCACTGAATTTCTTGTCATCTCATCACATCCTTTTTGAATATATCGCCGCCTCATACATTGCTGCGTGTGTCCTCCTGTCTTCTAATTATACTGGGGGAGGCAGAAGTTGAAGGGAGGAGCCTTCACTTGACAACCACAGAGCTTGTGGCTGTGTCTAAGAGACTGTGAGGGTTAGACTGGCTGTGCCAAGAAGGAGCCTTTGGATGCAGCCCCTATACTATCAAACTGTAACTGTCCCAGGGACAAAAAAAGGAAAACAAACATCACACATTTTTTTTATTATGCAAGGTGTTAATTTGTTTTTTTAAAAATGACTGCTATGTTATCCTATAGCAAGATAAACGAGATTTAATCATAATGTGTTTAGCATCTCAAAAATGCACAGTGCAGACATTACATGCCTTACATATTTACATATCTGTCTGGGCCTCCAAATAGATATATTAACAACAGAATGCTGCTCATCTGAAGGCAATGTGCTGGATTTGAGGAGGACTATTTGAAGCTGTTTTGCTGATGAAGAAATTAAATTGTTGGGGAGCCCTATTGTGCAAAATAGAATCTTGCCTGCAGAAGATACATCAATGGCATTCAGCTTTTGGGCTACCTTGAAATATTATTGATATGCAGACAGGTGCCCACTGGCTAGGGAGTTGGTGGTCAGCTTGGCTTACACAGTATATGTTTTCTCTTCCGTCGTTGGAGGCTTATCTTTCATTACAATAATTTGGGGATAGTGCTCATTATCAACCATTTCTCAGCCAATTATGTTACTGCTGCCCACTATCTATGTGCGTGTTGTTTGAGGAGGAATATGACATTTGGTGTTGTGCAAGTATGTGACAGCAATCACCTATCTATTATTGTTTAGGGGATATTGGCTTCCAAAGAGCACCCATATACCAAAGGCAGCATGCAACACACACAATATTACTTATATGAAAATGGGAATTTTCATAATTCAAATACGGGGCTAATTCCCCTTTAGAAATAACAATCACCTGTTTACTAGGTCAGTGTTTCTCAACCGCGGTCCTCAAGTACCCTACAACAGGTCAGGTTTTCATTATAGCTGAACCAGTGCACAGGTGAAGTAATCAGCTGATCAGTAACACCGTGGTTACTAACCTGCTCTCACCTATAAACTGATTATTTCACCTGTGCACTGGTTTAGCTTTAATAAAAACCTGGCCTGTTAGGGGAACTTGAAGACTGCAGTTGAGAAACAATGTACTATGTGACTTTTAGGGTTTTCTGGGCTCTAAGAAGGTCCCTAGCACCCATATACAAGAATTAAAATGCAGCAAGTGTCTCCTCGTTTGAGATCGAACAACCCACTGTTTGAAATGAGGGGGTCACATGATCAGTTATCTGGTGTTTAGCATAGCAACTGTAGTTACTCCACAAAATACAGAGGTGTGTGAGGCCCGGTTATTGTAATAATGTTGGGGGGTTAGGATATTCTGAAAAGGACCTTAGCATTCCCTCACCATAAAACAATATAATAAGACACTCATTTGAATAAAAAATCTTGCATCTCATTGATACACTGTTTATATTTACTCAAAGGATATTTGTTAATACATGTATAATGCAAAAAATGCTTCTATTCAAAACTAAAATGCCCCTTTAAAACCAGTCTCTATATACAACCCTCCTCCTCTGCATGTTTGAACACACCTTCCCTTCATTCATTTAGAGTCACACCTACTTGTCACAACCATCTCTGCACTAATACCAATTACTCATTTTACAGGAAAACATCTCCGCTCTAAAGTCAGACCCTCCTGCCTTGTGAAGTGCTGAGTCATTCATTGTCTGCAGAAATGACAGAAAACTATATTCTACTGAATGATGGGAATAAAATCCCTATATTAGGGTTTGGAACCTATGCTCCTGAATATGTGAGTATATATTAAGTTGTTTTTTAACTAATAGAGTTAAAATGAAAGAGTTTCTGCCTTATTTAGGGACTTAAAATGAATGACAAAAGAGAATGAGACGCCCATTGATTTTAAAGGGAGGGGGAATTAAAAGTAGCATGGAGACAAAACTCTAAGACAAATTAAACAACTGTTTAGCACAGGTGTTCCCAAAGTACAGTGGAGGGTCCCAAAAGTGAAATTAAGTGGGAATATGGAGTGTTCTATGAAAAGATGAGGGTGAATGACAGAATGAAACAGGAGGGACAATTAAAAGTAGCAAAGAGAAAAAAAAATAGGAAAAAGCACATAAATCTTTAGCATGGGTAGTCCCAAATTACGATCACAGGTTCTAATATATATATATAAAATATATATATATATATAGTTTGGTTAATGGTTTAGCACACCTTACAGAGTTTAAACACAGCTTTGGAAGTGCAGTCTACTTAAATTTTTTATTGTTTAAAAAGATAGCTAAATAGATAATCCCTTTATTATCCATCCCCCAGTTTTGCATAACCAGCACTTATATTAATATACTTTTTTACCTCTGTGATTACCTTGTATCTAACCCTTTGCAAACTGCCCCCCTTATTTCAGTTCTTTTGACCGACTTACATTTTAGCCAATCAGTGCTGACTCATAACTCTACGGGAGTGAGCACAATGTTATCCATATGAAACACATGAACTAGCACTGTCTAAATGTGAAAAAAATATTAAGAGGCAGTGTTGAAGGACTTAGAAATTAGCATATGAGCCTACCTAGGTTTAGCTTTCAACAAAGAACACCAATGGAACAAAGCAAATCCTATGATAGAAAGAAATGGGAAAGATGCATGCCCTATCTGAATCATGAAAATTTAATTTTGATTTAACTGTCCCTTTAAATGCTGAAAAGAATGCCTGCAAAAATACCTATGCATTTATATTAAAATTGCGATCTTACACACACATTATGGCCATAGTCTGCTTAGTCAGTCACCAACTTACAAAATATCTCACTGTTGACTGGTCCTAACACTACAGTACTTTGCCTTTATGGGCTGAATCATTCCTGCTTTTACTCTACATTATATAATGAGACTCCTTGGCTTTATATATAACACCTGGGCTTGGGTGGGGTGCTTTAACCAATGGAAGATGGTCAGTCTTCCTTTTTTAAATACTATTATTTTATTATTATCAGGTATTTGTAGAGCGCCAACAGATTCCGCAGCGCTAAATACTAACTCTTTTGTATTTAAAGGGACGGTCTACTCAATTTTTTCAAATTTTATTATTATTTAATAAGATAACACCTTTACTACAACCAACATTGTTATAATAATATACTTTATAACATTTAAACCTCTACATTTCTGACTGTTTCTTTTTTTTTAAATTATTTATTTATAATCCAACCGTTTAGATAAATTAAAAAAAAAAAAAAAATCATGACCCATAAGCCATCATTGAATGTATCGCTACTAATTAACTAACATATATACACCCCAGCACAATCTTGAGGTTTATTGAATTTCCCTTTGACACTTAGGATTGACAGGTGTATGTTATTGAACTCAATAGCCTACTATTTTATCTGGTTATCCAGTAAAATTAATAAAAAAGAAACATTGAACACTTATGTCCATATATTTTTTTTAATCCACTAAGGAGTAGCTACAAATTTAAAGTCCACCTATTTGAAGATCATTTACAAATATGCCAAAAGACATGCCATTTACCTATTCACTGCATTACTACATGAATAGTGCTACTTCCTTACAATGGTGGCAATATATGGAAATGATTGAAACTTCAATAAAAGGCAAGAAAAAGTACAACAGAAAATAGGTCAATACTGCTACTTGTATAAACATTGTTGCTGAGTGTGTTATCAGTGAACATAAGATAAAAAGTATTTCTGTAATACTGGCAACATATGAGTTATATTACTGGTGTGTTATTGTCTGCAACCAATAGAGTAAAAGCCTTACTTTGTTTGGGCAATTGGCAGCCAAAGTGGGGGGAGAGTGCAAAAGTACTGTTATGTGTGTTACTGGCAGTAAAAGCGAAGTGAAGTAAATTCACTATTCGAGTGTATTACCAGCATCTTGGGGTAAAATTACTGCTTTGCTTGTTACTGGTAGCCAGTAAAAAGCAAAGGTATAGGATGGGAACTATAATAAATCTTTAGGGAGGGGCCAATGTATGACCCCCTACATTATCATTCCCCATAATTTGCTGGACATACAATATTTTTGTGAAGGACAGCTGCTTTCCTTTTTTTCTATATTTATCCTTTGTTCTGTATTTATCAGTAGTTACTTTGTACAGGCTTTTTTGTTCTTTGTTTTGGCATTCACCCATCTGTGTTAGCTGTGTCTATTTGCACTTCCATCACTGTTCCATAATGGAAATTTTGTTCACTTATGTTCTAGTTTCCTAAATCTCAGAGTGAGGAAGCCACAAAGGTTGCAATTGATTTTGGCTTCCGCCATATTGATGGTGCTCATCTATATGGCAATGAAGCAGAAGTTGGACGGGCCATCCAAGAGAAAATTAAAGATGGGACAGTAAAAAGGGAAGACTTATTCTATACTGGAAAGGTAAGTACTCAAACGTTTCAGAAGTTGTCTTTTTTTTTTCACAGCTTCCAGAATTCTTTCTTTCTCTTCTCTCTTCTTTTCCAAAAGTTGATATCCTTCTTGGCACTGAAAAAAATCTTCAGAATGTTTTTCATTGTATTATTCTGTTCTCCTTATAGTAAAATTGATTCTGTTTTTGAATGTGTTTTTTTTTTTTTTTAGCTGTGGAGCTCATTCCATGTCCCTGAACTGATCCAACCTCATCTGAAACAGTCCCTACAAACCCTACAACTGGATTACATGGATCTTTATATCATCCACTGGCCTATTTCCTGCAAGGTTTGTAAAAAATCTGTTCATGTTTCTCAACTAATGCAAAGACACAAAAATGTTACTGTTCTGAGTTTACTTCATCTGCTGGACCTATTTTTAATAATTCCCCAATAAGGTAGGAATTGATTAGCGTATGATTCTTCTTAGTTAAAAGGAATAGTAATCACTTTGTAATTACAAGATTTTTCCGCAGACTTGCAATAAACTAATATACTGGGTGAGTTTGAATGGTGTCGAATGTAGATTTGAAATGTTTACTATCTTATCTTATAACCAACATAACATTATTTAGTTACGTAAATATTTAGGCTTTTCACTGCATGAAAACTTACCTTAGAAGCTAAGGCTTTCTTAATTTAGTTAACAATATTTGATTTTAAGAACGTAAATATTAAACCTTGTGCAAGATGATGCTGGATACAATAACGAATAGCTTCCAAAGAAAGGAGTGTCATTTTCTTTTCTAAAAGACTCCAGGGGAAACTCCAAAGAGAGAGGGGTTTATGTGCTTTCCAAAAATAAATATAAATATTAGTTTATCTGAGAAAGAAAAAAAAGTGTGACAGGTTGACCTTTTCATGGAATTGCCCATTTATCAATGTAACTTTTTTGTGAAGTTTAAGAAAGTCCAGATGTATTAATACGTGCTGAAATAATGTTCTGTATTTTATCCAAAGATAATACCATTATTATGTAATTTAGTACAATACCATTGGATATGTATCAAAAATCCCTTGGAAGTATTTAAATACAGGTTTGCAAAAATGTTTGAATATACAAGTTGTGCCAAGTACCATCTAGAAAGAATTTTTATAGTATTAAATATATGACCATTCATCGTCTTGTTATAGCTACCAAGCAGAGCTTCTGGAGGGTGCAATGTTGCATTTTGCATATGGTAGGGAGTACAACATTTGATTGGCTGTGCCGCCCACTATCTTAAAGGGAAATGAAACCCAAGAATGTTCTTTTGTGATTCAGACAGAGCATATTTATTATTTTTTTAAAAGTTTCCAATTTACTTCTATTATAAAATTAGCTTGGTTGCCTTGATATTCTGTGTTGAAGAGATACCTAGGTAGGCATCAGGAGCATTAGATGGTAAGAAATAGTTCTGCCATCTAGTGCTCTGCAAATGGAAAATATTCTTGCAAAACTGCTGCCAGATTGTGCTCCAGAAATGGACCAGCTCCTACGCATACGTCCATGATTTTCAGTAAAAGATATGAAGAGAACAAAGAGAAATTTATAATAGAATTAAATTTGAAAGTTGTTTAAAATTGCATTTCCATCAGAATCATGAAAGAAAAATTTTGGGTTTCCTTGACCCATTGGCCTCTAGTTATCATGGTCTGCCGGACCTGATCCGACACTGCGGATCAGGTCCGCCAGACCTCGCTGAATACGGCGAGCAATACGCTCGCCGTATTCAGCATTGCACCAGCAGCTCACAAGAGCTGCTGGTGCAACACCGCCCCCTGCAGCTTTGCAGCAGGGGGGTGTCAATCAACCCGATCGTACTCAATCGGGTTGTATTGTGGCGATGTCTGTCCACCTGCTCAGAGCAGGCGGACAGGTTATGGAGCAGCGGTCTTTGTGACCGCTGCTTCATAACTGCTGTTTCTGGTGATTCTGCAGGCTCGCCAGAAACACGGGGCATCAAGCTCCATACGGAGCTTGATAAATATGCCCCATAGAGTCGTCCATTCACCGGCTCTCATCAAACATAACAACATATAATTTTACTTACATAAATAAAAACAGACACTTACATTTTTGGTATAAAGATCTGGCCACAGCCTGTTTATTAAATAACATAACTTTAAATAGCACTTATAAATGAACCACTGTTATCAAACCACCATAACTTGTTGTAATCCAACAACCATTTTCTGTTTTGTGCTAACACCAATGTAATATAATCTTCCACTTTCCAATTAACCATTTTTTATTGACCAGGCCGTCTATAATTTCAGCTGGACATAGCAAGGTGCCAAGTCCGTTTACTTATTTTACTCTTCTACTCAGCTCCAAGGGACCCCATGCCCAAGTAGCAAATTACCCAGCTCTCCCACCCCTTGGGGAGGCTACCAAATCAACCCTGCTTTTTGCCATGGTAATAAAATTTTGATGTCTAGCACACCCTCCTCATTGCTGTGACAAACCATAAATTAAGGGAGGGAGGTAGGGAGGGAAAATGGAACCTAATTATTGACTCCTGTCTGGATAAGTGTTTTCTGACTAATGGCGCCAACTCCTGCTTGCCTCGGCACTTCCTCATTTCTACCCCTCCTACTTCCATAACTAAGGAGCCTCACTCCTCCCCCTGGATCAAGGAGCCCCTACAACTATGTGCTTCCGTTTGCGCGGCTGAACAATCCCTTTAAAAAAAATAAAGCAGCAAAGAGTGGGCTGTCTGTATGTCAGGTGTACCGTGACTAGGGTTGCCACCTCGGCCATGTTTTCCTCGACACTTATGAGTTATACATGCGGCATGGTGTGCAGAGAGGAACATGATTAATGCTGTTTAGTGTCACTATTTGTGTGCTGTCCAGAGTTTAAATTCATGTTCCTACCTACACACCCTGCAGCATGTAAAGAAAAACATGGCTGAGATGGATACCCTAACCGTGATGAACATGAAGTGTTTTAAATGATATTTTTTAACAAGCCACTACACCTATAATAACTATGAGCTACAATGTATTTTAGAGACTGAAAAAAGTGTTCACTGTTTCTTTTAATTGTTACTAAGCAAAAAATAAAAGTTTTCTTTCATTAACTTCCCTTATTAAAGGGACAGTGTACACTTACATTTTTGTCTCCACTTTAATTTGTTTCCAGTGATCCATTTAACCTGCTAGAGTGTGTAAAATTGTTTTTAAATAGCTAATTTACCTTTATTTTGGTATTTGAAATAGCAGATTGTGCCTATGGTATCCCTACCTATTCTGAAAGTTTCTATACTTGGCTATAAAAAGAATTTGTAAACCTAGCTAGCAGAACAAAGTACACTCCCAGTGGGGGCTAGGAGAGATAAGTAATAAAGTGTTAATTTTCAATTGTTTTCTCTAAGTGCCTGATGATCAATTATTCTCCTGCTTGGAGTGAAATTGTAATGCAGACTTCAAAAAAAGGGCGGAACTCTCCAGTACTACAAGAGCTCTCTCGCATTTCTCTTTCTGAAGGTTACACTTTGTGCTTTGCAATTTATATTACTTTACACCTCAGACTGGGTCCTTTTCAGTATTATTACATTTAAGCTTTGCACTTTCCATTTAATATTTTAATACATTTAGATTTAGATCCAGCTGTGATTTTACAAATTTTGATTATGTTTTGAAAGTTTTTGTGTTAATGTAACAAATAAGGATCATGATTTGTATATTTTACAACTTACATAGCATTTGGTATTTTCCCTATTACAAAATAAAACACAGCTTCAGAAAGAGGGAGGGACAGGGGAGTTCCCTATATATTTCTGAAGATTTCTTGTCTTGTAAAATGGTGTAAGCATTTTAAACAACCTGATCTCACTGTTTTTTCTTGTCAACTGTATGCAGGTAAAGTTTGCTTATAGTTCAAAATACACTTTTTTCAACTGAAATAAAAGTAATATATACTTAACCAGTGTTTCTCAACTCCAGTCCTCAGGACCCTTAACAGGCTAGATATTCATTGTCTTAACTAGAGCACATGTTAATAATTAACTGAAGGGTGAAAGCAGGTTAGAAACCATGGTTATTGATCAGCTGATTATTTCACCTGTGATCTAGTTAAGATATAATGAATATCTGGTCTGTTAATGGTCCTAAGGACTGGAGTTGAGAAACACTGTACTAAACTATGGGCAAAATCAAGTTCAATTGTAGTGGAAACTTTTCAATTTAATTTGAAGGTCTTTCTGAAGGTTACACTTTGTGCTTTGCATTTTATATTACTTTACACCTCAGACTGGGTCCTTTTCAGTATTATTACATTTAAGCTTTGCACTTTCCATTTAATATTTTAATTAATTTAGATATAGATCCAGCTGTGATTTTACAAATTTTTATTATGTTTTGAAAGTTTTTGTGTTAATGTAACAAATAAGGATCATTATTTGTATATTTTACAACTTACATAGCATTTGGTATTTTCCCTATTACAAAATAAAACACAGCTTCAGAAAGAGGGAGTTCACTATATATTTCTGAAGATTTCTTGTCTTGTAAAATGGTGTAAGCATTTTAAACAACCTGATCTCACTGTTTTTTCTTGTCAACTGTATGCAGGTAAAGTTTGCTTATAGTTCAAAATACACTTTTTCAACTGAAATAAAAGTAATATATACTTAACCAGTGTTTCTCAACTCCAGTCCTCAGGACCCTTAACAGGCTAGATATTCATTGTCTTAACTAGAGCACATGTTAAATAATTAACTGAAGGGTGAGAGCAGGTTAGAAACTATGGTTATTGATCAGCTGATTATTTCACCTGTGATCTAGTTAAGATATAATGAATATCTGGTCTGTTAATGGTCCTAAGGACTGGAGTTGAGAAACACTGTACTAAACTATGGGCAAAATCAAGTTCAATTGTAGTGGAAACTTTTCAATTTAATTTGTAATTGATGCAAACTGAGCCTTCATATCAGCCCGAGGTGTTCTCCATTTACCTTTTCCTGTGAAATTCCATATCCCAGAGAGCTTTATTACATTCTATGGATGTCATCTCTCATCTCTGTAGGACTTCCAGGATCCACACCCTTTCTTATAAAATTCAGTGATTTCAGGCCCTTTGAAGTCCGCACTATAATTTCTCTCAAAACTACAAAACCTTTGCTTATCAGGTCCATAGAAAGTAATAAAGCTCTCTGGGAAACTTAAGCTGTCAGTTATTCAGTTTTATTTTAAAAGAAGAAATACAAAGTGCAATGCAATTTGTAAAATATACTGTCATGTCTCTTTAAATCTTCCTTTATGCCCATTATCAGATACACCCTATTTAAAGCCAATAGTATCACTACCAAGTTGCCTGAATATTGAAGTCTGTTAAGTGTACCTGTGCTCCTCAGCTCAAGCCTTACCTTTGTTTTGTAGAGAGTTACTATTTTACTCTCTTTGTGCTTAAAGACTTTGTACTTTGTGTCTTAAACTTTTGTATTGCTTATAACGGAATTACTCTTCAGTTAGTCCATACCGGATCATCCGCACCTGTGTGCTCAGCTGCTTTACTTTGCCTGCACGCTGTTTCCATTACAGTGAACTACGGATAGCTCTCTTACTACTTTGCCTCCAAGAATCTCACCGTAACATCATAGAGTTTGTAACTCTATAACTGCAAGTATCTTTACTTTCTGTTTATGTCTTTGAACATTACTCATCTATATACCAAGCTCTGTGTGTCTTTGCATAAGTCGCAAATAACATTGTATCATCATACACTCGCTCACTCACGTAATGAACTAAACCTGTTTGGCTTTCCAGTTCAGTCTGTGTAAAGCTGTAATCAAGTTACTATGGATCTGAACTCATACGTATCAAAGTTATCTAACGGATCTCCTGCATTAACATTGTGCCTGTTACAACTTGCTTACGTAGCTTAACCATATGCTCTGTGCAGTTCATCTAAGAAGTTTTAAGTTAACTTATCCTGAGCCTCAGTCTAAACTGTTATACTCGATAAAACTAAATTACTCATCAGACCTGTTACAAATATATTGGGCATATCGAATTGGTATGTTTCATTATACTTCAATATTCTATAACCTAGAATTTTGCTACTTAAGTAACACCCAGATTTAATACCATTTTATCTGGGATTGCTTAGCTAGCTACAAAACCATATTAACTGAACTATAAATTCTTGTTGTGAAGGTGTGAGTCTGACATAATATTCAGGCCATAAAAAATAAATATAATCTGTTTTCTGCATTATGGATCCTAATGAAATAAACAGTCAGTTTGCTACATTAAAATTAGAAAATAGATTATCTGGCACGTGGGTTAACGGAAGTGCAAACTGAGAACTCTGTATTAAAAGATTTATTAAAGGATGCATTAACAACCAAACCAAATGACTCTCCTGAACCACACATAAATCTACCCAGTTCTTTCTCTGGGAAACGTACAGAATTTAGAGATTTTAAAAATACATGTAATCTTTTATTTTCTATGAAGCCTCGCACATATCATTCTGAAAGGATAAAGGTGTGCACTACAATTTCATTTCTCTCTGGGGAACCCAGGACATGGGCCAACCACTTTTTTGAAGCTAACGACCCCATATTAGACTCATTGGATAATTTATTTTTTTCTAAAATGTCATCTTTATATGAGGATTGTAATAAACAAATTAATGCAGAGACTAAATTACGTTCCTTAAAACAAGGGAAGAGAACAGTTGAAGAATACATAACTGAGTTTCAGATGTGGACAACTGATTCCCTTTGGAACCAGTTAAGTTTAAAACACCAGTTCCGCCTGGGACTATCTGAATGTTTAAAAGATGAACTTTCACAATTGGATATGCCAGAGACACTTGAGAGTTTGATGAATTTATGTATTACTTTGGATCGTCGTCTGAGAGAAAGAAGGACAGAAAGGTCTGTCAATGATGCTATTTCTAAACGTTCCTATATTTCAGTTAACAGCTCAGAGAAATCTCCTACATATTCTACTCCAATGGAAATAGGAACTATTAAAGGCCCACTCTCTCAAGAAGAGAAAACATGTAGGAGACTATCACACTTATGTTTGTATTGTACTAACAAGGTCCATATAGTTTCTGCTTGTCCTTTGCTTGCGAGAAAAGGTAAGGAGAAATATATTAATTCTCTTACTACTAGTGATATTTCCACTCATCTTTCTTTCGCTTTATCTCTACAGTGGGATCAACAACTTATCCCGACTGAAACAATAATCGATTCTGGTGCATGTGGATATTTCATAAATGCTGAATTTGTTAAATTGAATAAAATTCCCACTGTAGCTAAGCAAACACCTATTTTTGTTAAATTCATAGATGGAAGTTTTATACAAAAAAGACCTATAACTCATCACACAATTCCTCTTTTAATTTCTGACACAAAGGGTCACACTGAGTTTATATCTTTTGACATCATACCTAAATCCCTACATAACATCATTTTGGGGTATCCTTGGTTGACCAAACACAACCCCACAATTGACTGGAATTCACATAATATAAATCTAACTACTGTCTGAAAACATGTTTCCCTCATTGTGTAATATATATGAGATTGCTATTCCAAGTGTGTATCAGGATCTAATAGATGTTTTTAATATGAGCGGAGCGGAAAATTTACCGCCACACAGGATATTTGATTGTCCAATTGATTTCATACCTGGTTCACAATTACCACATGGAAAAATATATCCTTTATCACAAAAAGAATTAACTCACGTGAAAATCTTAAAAAAGGGTTCATCACCCCTTCTACCTCACCAACTGCAGCTGGAATATTTTTTGTAAAAAATAAAGATGAATCTTTAAGTCCAATCATTGATTATAGGGATGTAAATGCCATAACAGTAAAAAAAACGATATCCACTCCCACTCATCCCTGAATTGCTGGAATGCCTATCTAATGCCACCATATATACCAAACTAGATCTTAAAGGGGCTTATAATCTTATCCGCATTAAAGAGAGGGAAGAGTGGATAACAGCATTTTGAACTAGATATGGCCTATACCAATATAGAGTAATGCCTTTTGGGCTCTGCAATGCCCCTGGTACGTTCCAATATTTTATCAATGAAATATTCAAAGATCTAACAGACTTGTGTGTAATCATATATCTTGATAATATATTAATATATTCTGAGAATTCTGCTGAGCATGAAAAACATGTACGTTGGGTACTTACCAGATTACGTGAACATAAACTCTATGCAAAACTTGAAAAATGTCAGTTTCATGTAAAAAAGATTTCTTGTATACATTATAACTCCTAATAGCATACAAATGGATCCAGTCAAAATATCAGTGATAACCAATTGGCCACAACCTAAATCTGTAAAATCACTTCAAAGATTTCTAGGTTTTTCTAATGTCTATAGAAAATGTATCTCAGGTTTTTCTACCATAGTAAAACCACTTACTTAACTTACTAAAAAACATCAACAGTTCATTTGGACAAATGAAGCTCAACAAGCCTTTGATTTCCTAAAAAAGAGCTTTACAACTGCCCCCATATTGATTCTTCCAAATCATAACACTCAATTTGTTTTGGAAGTAGACGCCTCAAATTCTGGAATTGGTGCAGTCCTTTCTCAATGAAGTGAACAAACTAACAAACTTCACCCTGTCTCCTTTTATTCCAGAACTCTCCAACCTGCTGAGATTAAATACTCCGTTGGAGACAAAGAACTTTTGGCAATTAAAAGTGCATTAGAGACTTGGAGACATCTATTGGAAGGAACTGAAATACCTTTTTTAATCTATACAGATCATAAAAATCTCGAGTATTTAAAGAAAAATAAGACCTTGTCCTCTAGGCAAGTCAGATGGGCCTTATTCATGGATAGGTTTGACTTTCGTATTACTTACAGACCCGGTACTCAAAATAGTAAAGCAGATGCTTAATTAAAAGTATATGATTTCACTCCTCCTAAAGATTCATTTGATTTACTTATACCTGCTGAAAAGATTTTGGCCAGTATATTCACTCTTTAAAAAGAAATACTCAAAGCTCAAAATTTGTACCCAGGACCTCCTAAAGAATGTACCCTTAACTCGAATACTGGATTGTACTACCACTTAGACAAATTGTATATACCAGTTAACATTAGAGATCTCATTCTACTTCATTTCCATGATAACGTTTTATCAGGACATCCTGGAGTAAAGAAAACTATAGATATTATCAGAAGATACTTCTTGTGGCTAAAGATGGATCAGTTTATTCACAACTATTTAAACTCATGTCAGATATGTGCAAGAAATAAATTAGAGCATAAAAGACCCATTGGTTATTTGACCCCAATACCAGTACCTGATGCACCTTGGTCCACAATATCAATGGACTTCATAGTTAAACTTCCAGTTTCACAGCAATATAGTACTATACTTGTAGTTGTAGACCACCTTACAAAACTAGCACATTTCATACTGCTTAAACAACTGCCTACAGCTAGAACAACAGCACATATTTTTATCAACTCCATAGTCAAACTGCATGGCATACCCAACACTATAATTACAGATCGTGGCACTCAGATTACTTCCTCCTTTTGGAAATCTCTATGTACACTCCTAAAGATTGACTCTAGACTTTCTACTTCCTATCACCCTCAAACTAACGGTTTAACTGAAAAAATAAACCAGATATTGGAACAGTATCTGAGATGTTACATATCACATCTTCAAGACGACTGGGTGACTTTTCTTTCTATGGCAGAGTTTTCATATAACAATTCAATATCCTCTTTTTCAAAAATAACTCCATTCTTTGCCACATATGGTTTTCATCCATCTACCATAAAAATCTCTAAAACTACAGTTAATTCACCAGCAGCTATTGATTATTCTACATCCTTAAGACAAAGATTGAAAACGCATCTGGAAGAAGCAAAAGCACGTCAAAAACATTATTATGATTTACATCATAGACCAAGTTCGAACTACAAGATAGGAGATTCAGTTTGGTTATCTACGAAGTATTTCAAGTTACAAGTACCCAGTAAAAAGTTAGGAAACCAGTTCATTGGACCGTTCATCATAAAACGAATTGTAAATCCTAATGCTGTTACTTTGGAATTACCTGAGACCTATAAAATACATCCGACATTTCATGTGTTATTACTAAAACCTTATGTTCCTAACACCCATACCAACCTACAGTAGTACCACCACCAGCCATTAAGATCGATAGTCATGTAGAATACGAAGTTCAGGCAATTTTTGACTCCCGGATCAGACATCGTAAATTGGAGTATCTGATAAAATGGAGAGGTTACGGATCTGAAGAAAACTCATGGCAACCTTGTGTCGATGTTCATGCTCCTCGACTAAAATCTGCATTTCATTGTAGATACCCTTTGAAACCTAGATCTGATTCCCCTGAGATGAGTCCTTGAAGAGGGGGATATGTCATGTCTCTTTAAATCTTCCTACACCCATTATCAGATACACCCTATTTAAAGCCAATAGTATTACTCCCAAGTTGCCTGAATATTGAAGTCTGTTAAGTGTACCTGTGCTCTTCAGCTCAAGCCTTACCTTTGTTTTGTAGAGAGTTACTATTTTACTCTCTTTGTGCTTAAAGACTTTGTACTTTGTGTCTTAAACTTTTGTATTGCTTATTATGGAATTACTCTCCAGTTACTCCATACCGGATCATCCGCACCTGTGTGCTCAGCTGCTTTACTTTGCCTACACGCAGTTTCCATTACAGTGTACTATGGATAGCTCTCTTACTACTTTGCCTCCAAGAATCTCACCGTAACATCATAGAGTTTGTAACTCTATAACCGCAAGTATCTTTACTTTCTGTTTATGCCTTTGAACATTACTCATCTACAGTATATACCGAGCTCTGTGTGTCTTTGCATAAGTCGCAACTAACATTGTATCATCATACACTTGCTCACTCACATAATGAACTAAACCTGTTTTGCTTTCCAGTTCAGTCTGTGTAAAGCTGTAATCAAGTTACTATGTTTTGCCTCTTGGATTTGAACTCATACATATCAAAGTTATCTAACGGATCTCCTGCATAGTGCATTAACATTGTGTCTGTTACAACTTGCTTACGTAGCTTAACCATATGCTCTGTGCAGTTCATCTAAGAAGTTTTAAGTTAACTTATCCTGATCCTCAGTCTAAACTGTTATAAGCAATAAAACTAAATTACTCATCAGACCTGTTACAAATATATATCAAATTGGTATGTTTAATTATACTTCAATATTCTATAACCTAGAATTTTGCTACTTAAGTAACACCCAGATTTAATACCATTTTATCTGGGATTGCTTAGCTAGCTACAAAACCATATTAACTGAACTATAAATTCTTGTTGTGAAGGTGAGTCTGACAGATACTCATAAATATATAATTTGTTAAAGTTACATAAACACTGGGAAAGCATGATCAGAATTTTTAAAATCACAATCCTAAACACACTGCTTTATTCAAATTAAAATACAAACTAGAACGTGCAACGTTTAAATCTAATAAAACTTAATCTGAAGTGTAAATTTAATATAAATTACAAAGCACAAAGTGTAATTGCATAAGAACTGTCATGTCATGCAGTGCTATATTGTGCTGCGCTTGTCTCTCCTTCACATACAGAAATGCAGGGATTGTTCCTTGGAGAAGTATAGCATAATCTGCCTTTTAAGAATTTCACTAGGGATCTTTCAGTGTTGGAGGATTATTTTAGATCATCTCACCTGAGCGGAGAGCTTTAGATCATCAGATCCCAAGTATTGGGCTTTGATTTACAGACAGAGATAATATACAGAAGTATGTGTGTACAGATAGGGATAAAATAAGGATATCTGATTTCCCAGCAAGTTCAACACGCTATATAATGGGTTGTGGTTTCAAAGAACAAAACAAACTCTTTCATATAAAAAAATAATCATAAAGAAACAATGGTTTCATACATTTTATAACAAGTCACTGGAAAAAAATTAAGGGAGAACAATTTTATAGTACAATGTCCCTTAAAGGGACAGTATACACTCATTTTCATATAACTGCATGTAATAGACACTACTATAAAGAATAAGATGCACAGATACTGATATAAAAATCCAGTGTAAAACTGTTTAAAAACTTACGGCTAGATTTAGAGTTTTGTCGGTAAAGACCCGAAAAGCTAACGCCGGCTTTTTTCTGGCCGCACCATAAAAATAACTCTGGTATTGAGAGTCCACATAAAGGCTGCGTTAGGCTCCAAAAAAGGAGCGTAGAGCATATTTAACGCAGCTTCAACTCTCGATACCAGAGTTGCTTACGCAAGCGGCCAGCCTCAAAAACGTGCTCGTGCACGATTCCCCCATAGAAAACAATGGGGCTGTTTGAGCTGAAAAAAAACCTAACACCTGCAAAAAAGCCGCGTTCAGCTCCTAACGCAGCCCCATTGTTTGCTATGCGGAAACACTTCCTACGTCTGCACCTAACACCCTAACATGTACCCCGAGTCTAAACACCCCTAGCCTTACACTTATTAACCCCTAATCTGCCGCCCCCGCTATCGCTGACACCTGCATATTATTATTAACCCCTAATCTGCCGCTCCGTAAACCGCCGCTACTTACATTATCCCTATGTACCCCTAATCTGCTGCCCTAACATCGCCGACCCCTATATTATATTTATTAACCCCTAATCTGCCCCCCACAACGTCGCCTCCACCTGCCTACACTTATTAACCCATTATCTGCCGAGCGGACCTGAGCGCTACTATAATAAAGTTATTAACCCCTAATCCGCCTCACTAACCCTATAATAAATAGTATTAACCCCTAATCTGCCCTCCCTAACATCGCTGACACCTAACTTCAATTATTAACCCCTAATCTGCCGACTGGAGCTCACCGCTATTCTAATAAATGTATTAACCCCTAAAGCTAAGTCTAACCCTAACACTAACACCCCCCTAAGTTAAATATAATTTACATCTAACGAAATTAATTATCTCTTATTAAATAAATGATTCCTATTTAAAGCTAAATACTTACCTGTAAAATAAATCCTAATATAGCTACACTATAAATTATAATTATATTATAGCTATTTTAGGATTAATATTTATTTTACAGGTAACTTTGTAATTATTTTAACCAGGTACAATAGCTATTAAATAGTTAAGATCTATTTAATAGTTACCTAGTTAAAATAATTACAAAATTACCTGTAAAATAAATCCTAACCTAAGTTACAATTAAACCTAACACTACACTATCATTAAATTAATTAAATAAAATATCTACAATTAACTACAATTAAACCTAACACTACACTATCAATACATTAATTAAATACAATACCTACAAATAACTACAATGAAATAAACTAACTAAAGTACAAAAAATAAAAAAGAACTAAGTTACAAAAAATAAAAAAATATTTACAAACATAAGAAAAATATTACAACAATTTTAAACTAATTACACCTACTCTAAGCCCCCTAATAAAATAACAAAGCCCCCCCAAAATAAAAAAATGCCCTACCCTATTCTAAATTACTAAAGTTCAAAGCTCTTTTACCTTACCAGCCCTGAACAGGGCCCTTTGCGGGGCATGCCCCAAGAAGTTCAGCTCTTTTGCCTGTAAAAAAAAACATACAATACCCCCCCCCAACATTACAACCCACCACCCACATACCCCTAATCTAACCCAAACCCCCCTTAAATAAACCTAACACTAAGCCCCTGAAGATCATCCTACCTTGTCTTCACCTCAAAGGGTATCACACCGATCCATCCTGGCTCCGATATCTTCATCCAACCCAAGCGGGGGCTAGACATCCACTGAAGAAGTCCAAAAGAGGGTCCAAAGTCTTCATCCTATCCGGGAAGAAGAGTAGATCCGGACCGGCAACCATCATCTTCCAAGCGGCATCTTCTATCTTCATCCGATGAGGACCGGCTCCATCCTGAAGACCTCCACCGCGGACCCATCTTCATCCTGCGACGTCCAACTGAAGAATGACGGCTCCTTTAAGGGACGTCATCCAAGATGGCGTCCCTCGAATTCCGATTGGCTGATAGGATTCTATCAGCCAATCGGAATTAAGGTAGGAATATTCTGATTGGCTGATGGAATCAGCCAATCAGAATCAAGTTCAATCCGATTGGCTGATCCAATCAGCCAATCAGATTGAGCTCGCATTCTATTGGCTGTTCCGATCAGCCAATAGAATGCGAGCTCAATCTGATTGGCTGATTGGATCAGCCAATCAGATTGAGCTCGCATTCTATTGGCTGTTCCGATCAGCCAATAGAATGCGAGCTCAATCTGATTGGCTGATTGGATCAGCCAATCGGATTGATCTTCATTCTGATTGGCTGATTCCATCAGCCAATCAGAATATTCCTACCTTAATTCCGATTGGCTGATAGAATCCTATCAGCCAATCGGAATTCGAGGGACGCCATCTTGGATGACGTCCCTTAAAGGAGCCGTCATTCTTCAGTTGGACGTCGCAGGATGAAGATGGGTCCGCGGTGGAGGTCTTCAGGATGGAGCCGGTCCTCATCGGATGAAGATAGAAGATGCCGCTTGGAAGATGATGGTTGCCGGTCCGGATCTACTCTTCTTCCCGGATAGGATGAAGACTTTTGACCCTCTTCTGGACTTCTTCAGTGGATGTCTAGCCCCCACTTGGGTTGGATGAAGATATCGGAGCCAGGACGGATCGGTGTGATACCTGGTGAGGTGAAGACAAGGTAGGATGATCTTCAGGGGCTTAGTGTTAGGTTTATTTAAGGGGGGTTTGGGTTAGATTAGGGGTATGTGGGTGGTGGGTTGTAATGTTGGGGGGGGTATTGTATGTTTTTTTTACAGGCAAAAGAGCTGAACTTCTTGGGGCATGCCCCGCAAAGGGCCCTGTTCAGGGCTGGTAAGGTAAAAGAGCTTTGAACTTTAGTAATTTAGAATAGGGTAGGGCATTTTTTTATTTTGGGGGGCTTTGTTATTTTATTAGGGAGCTTAGAGTAGGTGTAATTAGTTTAAAATTGTTGTAATATTTTTCTTATGTTTGTAAATATTTTTTTACTTTTTGTAACTTAGTTCTTTTTTATTTTTTTAACTTTAGTTAGTTTATTTCATTGTAGTTATAGCGCTGCGGAATCTGTTGGCGCTCTACAAATAACCGATAATAATAGGTATTGTATTTAATTTATTTATTGATAGTGTAGTGTTAGGTTTAATTGTAGGTAATTGTAGGTATTTTATTTAATTAATTTATTGATAGTGTAGTGTTAGGTTTAATTGTAACTTAGGTTAGGATTTATTTTACAGGTAATTTTGTAATTATTTTAACTATTTTAGCTATTAAATAGTTCTTAACTATTTAATAGCTATTGTACCTGGTTAAAATAAATACAAAGTTACCTGTAAAATAAATATTAATCCTAAAATAGCTATAATATAATTATAATTTATATTGTAGCTATATTAGGATTTATTTTACAGGTAAGTATTTATCTTTAAATAGGAATAATTTATTTAATAAGAGTTAATTAATTTCGTTAGATTAAAATTATATTTAATTTAGGAGGTGTTAGTGTTAGGGTTAGACTTAGCTTTAGGGGTTAATACATTTATTAGAATAGCGGTGAGCTCCAGTCGGCAGATAAGGGGTTAATGTTTGAAGTTAGGTGTCTGCAATGTTAGGGAGGGCAGATTAGGGGTTAATACTATTTATTATAGGGTTAGTGAGGCGGATTAGGGGTTAATAACTTTATAATAATAGCGGTGCGGTCCGCTCGGCAGATTAGGGGTTAATAAGTGTAGGCAGGTGGAGGCGAAAGTTGAGGGGGGCAGATTAGGGGTTAATAAATATAATATAGGGGTCGGCGGTGTTAGGGGCAGCAGATTAGGGGTACATAGCTATAATGTAGCTGGCGGCTCTTTGCGGTCGGCAGATTAGGGGTTAATTATTGTAGGTAGCTGGCGGCGACGTTGTGGGGGGCAGATTAGGGGTTAATAAATATAATATAGGGGTCAGCGGTGTTAGGGGCAGCAGATTAGGGGTACATAAGGATAACGTAGTTGGCGGTCGGCAGATTAGGGGTTAAAAAAATTTAATCGAGTTGCGGCGATGTGGGGGGACCTCGGTTTAGGGGTACATAGGTAGTTTATGGGTGTTAGTGTACTTTAGAGTACAGAAGTTAAGAGCTTTATAAACCGGCGTTAGCCCAGAAAGCTCTTAACTACTGACTTTTTTCCTGCGGCTGGAGTTTTGTCGTTAGATTTCTAATGCTCACTTCAGACACGACTCTAAATACCGGAGTTAGAAAAATCCCATTGAAAAGATAGGATACGCAATTTACGTAAGGGGTTCTGCATTATGGAAAAGTCGCGGCTGAAAAGTGAGCGTTAGACCCTTTTTTGAGTGACTCCAAATACCGGAGGTAGCCTAAAACCAGCGTTAGGAGCCTCTAACGCTGGTTTTCACGGCTAACGCCAAACTCTAAATCTAGGCCTTACTTAGCTCTCAGTTTAGCTCTGTTGAAAAGGTAGCTGGAAAGCCCACTGCAAGTGGGAAATAAGACACTCCCCCCCCCTTCTTTTGCATATGAAAAGACCCTTTACACAAACAGGAGCAAGCTGGAGAAGGTAGCAGACGGTATTCACATAAAACTTTGGGGCTTGGTTAGGAGTCTGAAAATCAGAGCAATGTTATTTAAAAATAAGCAAAACTATACATTTAAAAAAAAAAAACTTTATGGGCTATATAAATAGATCATCTACAAACATTTATGCAAATAAAAAATTAGTGTATAATGTCCCTTTAAATTAAATGCTTTATTTGTGGTTCTTGAGATTTTTTATTTTTTTAAGTCATAGTGAAAGCCTTTATTATTAATACTATTATTGTTATTATTGTTATTATTATTTCATTTTATTTATTTTTAAGGCTGGAGGAGATCTTCTTCCAATGGATGAGAATGGTAAAGTAATCTTTGACAAAACAACTGACCTATGTGCAGTGTGGGAAGTAAGTACATGTATTGTATAACCTAAAACTGAATATTCAGACCCCATCACTTACATATTGTATGATAGATGCTATAGGGAAGAAAAGCCTTACTATTTTTTTAATAAAAACATTAATCTAGGTTTTTATATATGCACAGCAATCCAGCAGCACATTGAAAAAGATCTACACATAAAATATACATTTTTAAAGATATTTTATTTAGCAACATTTGCATTGCTCGGGCATTCATGAGCATACCCAATAAAAAACCTTTTCCATCCTTGACATTCTGGTTGTGCACTGTGGACTGAGCATGCACAAACCTTCTTCTTTGAAGTCCACCAGGCGCAGTTACAAGCTTTGATAATGTTAAAGGGACATAAAGCTGAAATAAAAATATTGTAATGCATTAGAGCCTTTTCTTATTGCACTATTGCTTGCTAAATCCTATGTGATCAACCAACCCAAAGGGTTTAAACACATAGTTAAAGGGATAGGAAAAGTCATAATTAAGCTTGCATGATTCAGACAGAGCATGTAATTTTAAGACACTTTTTTAAATTCACTTCTATTTTCAAATGTGCTTCATTCTCTTGCGGCTAGATTTAGAGTTTTGTCGGTAAGTACCCGCGTAGCTAACGCTGGCTTTTTTCTGGCTTTTTTCTGGCCGCACCATAAAAATAACTCTGGTATTGAGAGTCCACATAAAGGCTGCGTTAGGCTCCAAAAAAGGAGCGTAGAGCATATTTAACGCAACTGCAACTCTCGATACCAGAGTTGCTTACGGACGCGGCCAGCCTCAAAAACGTGCTCGTGCACGATTCCCCCATAGGAAACAATGGGGATGTTTGAGCTGAAAAAAAACCTAACACCTGCAAAAAAGCCGCGTTCAGCTCCTAACGCAGCCCCATTGTTTGCTATGGGGAAACACTTCCTACGTCTGCACCTAACATTCTAACATGTACCCCGAGTCTAAACACCCCTAACCTTACACTTATTAACCCCTATTCTGCCGCCCCCGCTATCGCTGACCCCTGCATATTATTATTAACCCCTAATCTGCCGCTCCGTAAACCGCCGCTACTTACATTATCCCTATGTACCCCTAATCTGCTGCCCCTAACACCGCCGATACCTATATTATATTTATTAACCCCTAATCTGCCCCCCACAACGTCGCCTCCACCTGCCTACACTTATTAACCCCTAATCTGCCGACCGGACCTGAGCGCTACTATAATAAAGTTATTAACCCCTAATCCGCCTCACTAACCCTATAATAAATAGTATTAACCCCTAATCTGCCCTCCCTAACATCGCCGACACCTAACTTCAATTATTAACCCCTAATCTGCCGACTGGAGCTCACCGCTATTCTAATAAATGTATTAACCCCTAAAGCTAAGTCTAACCCTAACACTAACACCCCCTTAAATTAAATATAATTTACATCTAACGAAATTAATTATCTCTTATTAAATAAATTATTCCTATTTAAAGCTAAATACTTACCTGTAAAATAAATCCTAATATAGCTACACTATAAATTATAATTATATTATAGCTATTTTAGGATTAATATTTATTTTACAGGTAACTTTGTAATTATTTTAACCAGGTACAATAGCTATTAAATAGTTAATAACTATTTAATAGTTACCTAGTTAAAATAATAACAAAATTACCTGTAAAATAAATCCTAACCTAAGTTACAATTAAACCTAAGACTACACTATCATTAAATTAATTAAATAAAATATCTACAATTACCTACAATTAAACCTAACACTACACTATAAATACATTAATTAAATACAATATCTACAAATAACTACAATGAAATAAACTAACTAAAGTACAAAAAATAAAAAAGAACTAAGTTACAAAAAATAAAAAAATATTTACAAACATAAGAAAAATATTACAACAATTTTAAACTAATTACACCTACTCTAAGCCCCCTAATAAAATAACAAAGCCCCCCAAAATAAAAAAATGCCCTACCCTATTCTAAATTACTAAAGTTCAAAGCTCTTTTACCTTACCAGCCCTGAACAGGGCCCTTTGCGGGGCATGCCCCAAGAAGTTCAGCTCTTTTGCCTGTAAAAAAAAACATACAATACCCCCCCCCAACATTACAACCCACCACCCACATACCCCTAATCTAACCCAAACCCCCCTTAAATAAACCTAACACTAAGCCCCTGAAGATCATCCTACCTTGTCTTCACCATACCAGGTTCACCGATCCGTCCTGGCTCCAAAATCTTCATCCAACCCAAGCGGGGGCTGGCGATCCATCATCCGGCGGCTGAAGAGGTCCAGAAGAGGCTCCAAAGTCTTCATCCTATCCGGGAAGAAGAGTAGATCTGGACCGGCAACCATCATCTTCCAAGCGGCATCTTCTATCTTCATCCGATGAGGACCGGCTCCATCCTGAAGACCTCCACCGCGGACCCATCTTCATCCGGCGACGTCCAACTGAAGAATGACGGTTCCTTTAAGGGACGTCATCCAAGATGGCGTCCCTCGAATTCCGATTGGCTGATAGGATTCTATCAGCCAATCGGAATTAAGGTAGGAATATTCTGATTGGCTGATGGAATCAGCCAATCAGAATCAAGTTCAATCCGATTGGCTGATCCAATCAGCCAATCAGATTGAGCTCGCATTCTATTGGCTGTTCCGATCAGCCAATAGAATGCGAGCTCAATCTGATTGGCTGATTGGATCAGCCAATCGGATTGATCTTGATTCTGATTGGCTGATTCCATCAGCCAATCAGAATATTCCTACCTTAATTCCGATTGGCTGATAGAATCCTATCAGCCAATCGGAATTCGAGGGACGCCATCTTGGATGACGTCCCTTAAAGGAACCGTCATTCTTCAGTTGGACGTCGCCGGATGAAGATGGGTCCGCGGTGGAGGTCTTCAGGATGGAGCCGGTCCTCATCGGATGAAGATAGAAGATGCCGCTTGGAAGATGATGGTTGCCGGTCCGGATCTACTCTTCTTCCCGGATAGGATGAAGACTTTGGAGCCTCTTCTGGACCTCTTCAGCCGCCGGATGATGGATCGCCAGCCCCCGCTTGGGTTGGATGAAGATTTTGGAGCCAGGACGGATCGGTGAACCTGGTATGGTGAAGACAAGGTAGGATGATCTTCAGGGGCTTAGTGTTAGGTTTATTTAAGGGGGGTTTGGGTTAGATTAGGGGTATGTGGGTGGTGGGTTGTAATGTTGGGGGGGTATTGTATGTTTTTTTTTACAGGCAAAAGAGCTGAACTTCTTGGGGCATGCCCCGCAAAGGGCCCTGTTCAGGGCTGGTAAGGTAAAAGAGCTTTGAACTTTAGTAATTTAGAATAGGGTAGGGCATTTTTTTATTTTGGGGGGCTTTGTTATTTTATTAGGGGGCTTAGAGTAGGTGTAATTAGTTTAAAATTGTTGTAATATTTTTCTTATGTTTGTAAATATTTTTTTATTTTTTGTAACTTAGTTCTTTTTTATTTTTTGTACTTTAGTTAGTTTATTTCATTGTAGTTATTTGTAGGTATTGTATTTAATTTATTTATTTATAGTGTATTTTTAGGTTTAATTGTAGGTAATTGTAGGTATTTTATTTAATTAATTTATTGATAGTGTAGTGTTAGGTTTAATTGTAACTTAGGTTAGGATTTATTTTACAGGTAAATTTGTAATTATTTTAACTATTTTAGCTATTAAATAGTTCTTAACTATTTAATAGCTATTGTACCTGGTTAAAATAAATACAAAGTTACCTGTAAAATAAATATTAATCCTAAAATAGCTATAATATAATTATAATTTATGTTGTAGCTATATTAGGATTTATTTTACAGGTAAGTATTTAGCTTTAAATAGGAATAATTTATTTAATAAGAGTTAATTAATTTTGTTAGATTAAAATTATATTTAATTTAGGGGGGTGTTAGTGTTAGGGTTAGACTTAGCTTTAGGGGTTAATACATTTATTAGAATAGCGGCGAGATTCGGTCGGCAGATTAGGGGTTAATAATTGAAGTTAGGTGTCGGCGATGTTAGGGAGGGCAGGTTAGGGGTTAATAAATATAATATAGGGGTCGGCGGTGTTAGGGGCAGCAGATTAGGGGTACATAGCTATAATGTAGCTGGCGGCGGCGTGCGGACGGCAGATTAGGGGTTAATTAGTGTAGGTAGCTGGCGGCGACGTTGTGGGGGGCAGATTAGGGGTTAATAAATATAATATAGGGGTCGGCGGTGTTAGGGGCAGCAGATTAGGGGTACATAAGGATAACGTAGGTGGCGGTCGGCAGATTAGGGGTTAAAAAATTTTAATCGAGTTGCGGCGATGTGGGGGGACCTCGGTTTAGGGGTACATAGGTAGTTTATGGGTGTTAGTGTACTTTAGAGTACAGTAGTTAAGAGCTTTATGAACCGGCGTTAGCCCAGAAAGCTCTTAACTACTGACTTTTTTCTGCGGCTGGAGTTTTGTCGTTAGAATTCTAACGCTCACTTCAGACACGACTCTAAATACCGGAGTAAGAAAAATCCCATTGAAAAGATAGGATACGCAATTTACGTAAGGGGATCTGCGGTATGGAAAAGTCGCGGCTGAAAACTGAGCGTTAGACCCTTTTTTTAATGACTCCAAATACCGGAGGTAGCCTAAAACCAGCGTTAGGAGCCTCTAACGCTGGTTTTCACGGCTACCGCCAAACTCCAAATCTAGGCCTTGGTATCCTTTGTTAAAAAATAATATGCACATATCCTTGACTAGTGGAAGTTAGCTGCTGATTGGTGCCTGCACACATTTTTCTCTTGTTATTGGCTAACTAGATGTGTTCAGCTAGCTGCCAGTAGTGCAATTATGTTCCTTCAACAAAGGATAGCAAGTGAATGAAGAAAATTTGATAATAGAAGTAAATTGTAAATTTGTTTAAAATTGTATGTTCTATCTAAATCATGAATGAAAACTTTGGGGTTTCCTGTCCCTTTAAAAACCAGGTCTCATTTGGCAATACATTGAACAAGGACAGTTATTTTGGGGCAACACACATATGCTGCTGTTACTGACTGGCTCAGAAGCCATTTTTAGCTCTGAACAAATAGGGTCTTGCTGCCTTGTCGGTGGAATGTGTGCTCCTTTGCGGGGGTTAAACACATAGGTAAAGCATACAATAGTATAATTAAAAAATACTCAAATGAATAACAGAATTCTCTTTTTGCAACTTTATGTCCTTTTTAAGAAAATAAACATGCATATGCATCAGTATCATTATACACAAGTTCCAAAAAACAAAGCAGTGTTGATTAGCGCATAATTCAACTAAAAAATATGATTCTCTTGAGAAATAGGTTTATATAATAAAGATTAGCTAATCTATCTTAACTGTGGGCTGTGTGCCCAGCAAAGTTCTTTTGTACAAACTCCCAGAGCATTTAGATACCAATGTCTTTGACAAAAGTTTATGACCATTATTAAAATGAATAAAAAATCTTCTTACATGTTTACCTACGTTAAAGGGACACTGTACACAAATTTTTTCTTTTGTAATTCAGAAAGAGCATGCAATTTTAAGCAACTTTCTAATTTACACCTATTATCAATTTTTCTTCGTTCTCTTGCTATCATTATTTGAAAAAGAAGGCATCTAAGCTTTTTTTTGGTTTCAGTACTATGGACAGCACTTTTTTATTGGTGGATGGATTTATCCACCAATCAGCAAGGACAACCCAGGTTGTTCACCAAAAATGGGCCGGCATCTAAACTTACATTCTTGCATTTCAAATAAAGATACCAAGAGAATGAAGAAAATGTAATAATAGGAGTAAATTAGAAAGTTGCTTAAAAATTCATGCTCAATCTGAATCATGAAAGAATTTTTTTGGGTACAGTGTCCCTTTAATTTCAGCTGTCGTTGATAGATCTAGTGTTAACCAAGGTAATGGTAGGAATCATGCGCTATATGAAAAAATTAAAATAAGTGAAATTAGATTTAATAACTCATGCAGTTTTCACTAAAATTACAGTATGACTATTTTGAATAAATACTGCTTCCTATGATTATGGCAGAATGCCCACAGCACCTATAGAGTAAAACTTACTTTTATTTATTCAAACATCATAAAAAACAAGCGACGATTTAGGGAAGTCCCCTTACTCATGCTAGCATGAGTAAGGGGGTCTTCCCCGAAACGTTGCTTGTTTTTTATGATGTCTGAATAAAGAAAATAAAGTTTTACTCTGTAGGTGCTGTGGACATTCTGTCATTATTGTAATTGAAGGGGTTAGGCAGTTTACCCCAGTCTACACGAGCACCAAGCAGTAGTGCTGGCCCAAGTTTGTGTTTTGGCTTCCTATGATTATGTGATACATATGTTTGTAGCTGAATGGGCAGGTTTATGTTCCTGGTGTACCCCTCTGTTATCTAATATTCCAAAAGCTTAGCATTTAAGTTACTTATTGAGTTCCATCTTTTTTATCTTGGTGCTTCACCACTTCAAAATATTTAGGAAAAAAAAAATGCTAGTCATCCAGCCGGAGTTGGCAGTCCGGCAGTAGCACTAAAATTTAGTGCGGTAAACTTATTTCAAATTGAATTACCCATGCACAATCTGTAACCATTTACTGCACGCGGGTAATTCAATTTGAAATAAGTTTACCGCGCTAAGTTGTATCACTACTGCTAGACCACCACCTCAATAACGAAAAAAATTAACACAAAAACAAACCCTTACCTTGAATTGATGAGTGCATTTTCAATGAGCTACGCACAAGCTTGAGAACGGGTGTTCACTCGCACGCGCACACATCTTAGAGGGAACAGTGATCACAATACATTCTCCACACTCAGTATCCATATGAATGCTATACGTATCTTGGCATGATGGACTTAATTCTATAGTCACTTCAGGACACTAATATCTACAAATGTTGTTTATTTATTTTAAATAGTTGAATGTAAATCTCACTTCTACTGTCGTGATTGTTAAGAACAGTACTTTCGATTTCAGATTGGTTTCCGGTGGAAGGCGGAGCATCAAGACGTGTGCTTCTACTCGGCGTCTGGGCCGACTACTGCTATCCTAGCCTTCAATTTTAGCCCGTTGTACCCGTAAGGGCTAGGGCTTACAGCTTGATTTCCCATCGCAAGCTAAAGGGAAACTTCGTGTTGCAGTACCTGCAGCGGTAAATCCGCATTCTTTTTTACCCTCCCTCAACCTCCGAGGAGATCACTTTTACCTACCCTTTGTGGCACTTGCGTGGAGTGTTGCTGAGCTCGCGCCCCCCCGGTGGGGGTTGCGAGGGCTGGAGCGGAGACGAAAGGAGGTCAAGTGAGGCCCCGTGAGTGACGGGTGAGTCCGTCCGGCTCGTAAGCAGTCCCTGGGGGTGAACCCAGGAGAGACCGCCCCACGGCAGAGCAAGTGGTGTTGGAGGAAGAGGTGGGCTCTGTATCAGCGGTGAAGTGCCGCAAGGTCGGGTGTCTGAGTCCGCGGAGGTGCACGGCACTAGGTGAGGCTGCAGTGATATCCGGCTGAGTGATTGCAGTCGGCTGGTTGGCAGATCAGGACTTGACACCGGGGTTCCACAACTAAGCTTCAGGGTGGCTTGATTGCATCGCTCCTCCGGGTAGGAGTGTCCCCTGTTGGTTATCAGTCTTCTTCAAGCGCAGCCCACATCCACTGTAAGTAATACAGGACTCTGTCTTCGTATGCTGTATACTTTTTCTTTTGATCTCAAGGAGTTTGGACTGGACTCTAATGGGCATAATACTTTTCACAGCCGGGCTGGCCAAGATTTGTTGCTTCTGGATTCATAGTGAATGATATAAGACCCCTAATATTATAGGACTCTCTGACTTTGTTAAGGACTCAGCCTGGGGTCTAGATAGTCTGGGATTAGTTTTCTGGTCTCTAGTCTTAGCTGATCATGCTATATCTGTTCTATCCGCCAGAGGACTTGGTAGGATAATGTTCATTCACTGTCATGTGTATATTTCTTTCTGCATGCTGTTATAAGGGGTTGTTTTGGAGCTTGCCCCCTATTTCTGTTTTTGCTTAGTCGCTTAAAGTAAGAAAAGTGCAGGCATTTGTATAAGGGCTTTTTGTTAAAGTCACTTCACTCTCACAGAATACACCATTAACGTTTTTTTTTTTCTGTTTCAAGTTATTTGATATGTAAAGGTCATATATTTTGGGCTGATTTTTTGTTTTTGTTCTTTTGTTCCTTTTTTTTTATGTATTAAATTCACCATATTCACGCTAGAACACTTTTGCTAGTATCCACAGGATAAGAGGAAAAAAAAAAAAAAGGGGAAAAAAAAAAAAAAAGTGGAGTTAATATATTTTGCTGTGGTTGTATACCACATATTGAGGTTTCACTATCTCTCCCCTATAACGGGAGTCAATTTTTGTGTCACTTTGCATAGTATTTATCTATGTTATTAGTTGGTTTGTTTTATTATTCATGGAAAAATTTATAACGCACGTTAATAACACTTCACCCAAAATGCCGGCCAAACCTAGGGATAAAAAAAATACCAAAGGTGGCGACACGAGTATAGACACATCCTTAGAAGGGGTAGCCACAGTAATTGATACCCAGGTGCTGATCACTCAATTAACAGCAATCTTCTCCCCCCAGTTTGAGGGTATTAAAAGAGACCTGGGAGGTATTTCTACGGAATTATCTTCTCTTTCAACTGAAGTCAAACAGTTTTCACAGAGAATTGGGGAGGCAGAAAATAGAATCTCTACAGTAGAAGATAAGCTGACAGTCCAAGAGGCTACTATTCAGGCCCAGGAAGTCAAACTTAAGAATATGCAGTCGCGCCTGGAGGAACTTGAAGATCGCTCCAGGCGCAATAATATTAGGATTATAGGTTTACCCGAAGCACCAGAATTTGAAGACTTGGTTAAATTTACTTCCTCCACTCTCCCCCTTGCTATTGGGTTTCCACCGCAGCTTCTCCCCTTAGCAATTGAGAGAGCCCACAGAGTGGGTCCCAGAAGGGATTCTGCTGGCGCTCTGGGTAAATCTAGAATGTGTATTTTTAAGCTGTTGAAATTTCAGGATAAGCTTGAATTTTTGAAGTTAGCTAAGAAAGCGGGTTCACTAGAATTTGGGAACAGCAAGATCTTGCTGTTCCAGGACTTCTCGGCGGAAACTTCCGCCCGTAGAAGACTTATGGCACCGTATTGTTCGCAGCTCATCGCTAAGGGGATTAAAGCCAGTTTATTTTACCCTGCTAAAATCATAGGAGATAACAAGGGAGCCAAATTTATTTTTAACGAAGTTCCGGAGGTGAAAGATTTTTTGAGAACCTTAGAGTCCTAAAGTGAAATTCACGGTTGGGTCAGAGTTTTTTCCTCCTTTTGTTTTTCTTTTTTTTTGTTAGAGTTTTTGATTTTGGTTTATTTTGTGATTTTACTGGTTTGGGCTATTTTGTGATTTTTGTTGCTGTTTTTATTTCTGCATTGTGTATAATGAATATTTTGATAATGTATGAGAAAGATGCATATGTTAAAATGTGTCGTGTAAAAATGCCTGAAATTCTACTGTGTTGTTTTTTTTTTTTTTTTTTTTTTTTTTTTTTCTCTCTCTCTCTCCGCCTCCTTGCCGCCGTCCCTCCCCTCCCCCCCGGATGGTGCTGCCAGTTCTCTGTTTCAGGGTCCAGTCCTGTTATTGACCAGGGAGAATAACAGCAATGGGCTGTAGAATTCTTTCTTGGAATGTGGGGGGGATATCCTCTCCCGCCAAGCGCAAGTTGGTTATTAAAACATTAGCTGTAGAAAAGCCAGAGGTGGTGTTTCTGCAAGAGACTCATCTAGATGCATTAGAAGCGGCGAAGCTTAAAATGAGATGGGTCTGCGAGGTTTTGGCCTCATCTTCTCCTTCTAAAAAGCGAGGAGTTGCGGCTCTCTTTCATAAAGACTTGGATTATCAAGTTACGAAAGTTGAGTTTGATCCTTCAGCCCGGTTTATGTTGTTACAGGTAGTGATAAAATCGGTAAAATACGTATTTTGTAATATTTACGCCCCCAACAAATTCTCAGTAAAATTTTGGGACCGGATCCAAAACATAATCTACCCTTTTATAAAGGAGAACTTAATTATCTGTGGAGATTTTAATGCCACCCTGAGTCCGGAACTAGATCGTTTTTCAAGAAAGAATGACGCTAGCTATAAGTATCACGCCAACTATTTTAAAAAATTTTGCATCAAACTTACATTGACTGATATTTGGCGGCTGCAAAATCCCTTGGTTAAAGCTTATACATGCGAATCTAAGTCATTCAGGACATTCTCGCGGATAGATTTCTTTCTAATTGCGGAAGCACTGACAGTTCTTCAGCTTAAAACAGGAATTGGGGAATTTTTAGTTTCTGATCATTCTATAATATCTTTATCTATTCTTGATTCTCATGACACTCGTCCACTTTCACGGGTTTTCGGGTTCCCCCGTTTTTTATATGCCAACCCTAGTTTTTCTTCATGGATGAAGTCTACCTGGCATGAATATGTCTTGTTTAATTCGAACTTTAGTCACAAGGCAGAGGTGTATTGGGAGGCGGCCAAGGCTGTGATTCGTGGCAAAATAATAGCCTATTTGAGCCTGCGTGCAAAAAAAATTAAGGAACAAGGGAGTTCCCTTGTTGTAAGATCCAGAACCACCTATAGGGACTTTCAGTCAGATCCCTCCCCACTAAAATGGGCATTGTATCGTGAGGCTAGGAAGGAGAGGGAGATCTATTTAAAGCAGAAATCGCTGGAGGAAGATGCTAGAGTGAATCTCAAATTTAGGAGCTTTCATGGGTGTTCGGCGAAATATCTGTCCCGCTTGACCAAGATCAGAAAGAAAAGAAATTTTATCGCTGTTATAAAAAACGGCGAAGACAGGTTTTTTGAGCCGGTAGAGATCTCTCTGGAATTTTTTAAGTATTATCAAGAACTGTACTCGGCAGTTTCAGCAGATCACATCACTCAAAAGTCTTTTTGGGAGTCCATAAGTATCCCTAAGATTCAAGAAGAGGAGTTGGCCGTGCTGAATCAGCCGATATCACGGGAGGAGATTGGTACAGCTATTGATAATCTTAAGCTTAATAAGGCAGCTGGCCCTGATGGGCTTCCGGCCGAATTTTATAAATTACTCAAGGATGAATTGCTGCCCTCGTTAGAGGCTCTTTTTAATAATTATTATCTGTCTGAAAGCGGGATCTCGGAGAATTTTGCTGCAGCCAATATATCACTCATCCCGAAAAAAAATAAAAATCCAGAGAACATGGCCTCCTATAGGCCAATATCAGTGCTCAATACTGACTACAAGCTTCTGGCTGGTATTATTGCCTGTAGATTGAATCTTTGTTTGCAGAGTCTGATCCACCAGGACCAGACCGGATTTATGACCGCCAGAAACTCGTCGCGAAATATTCGAAGGGTTATTACGTTTTTGGACTATATGTCGAATTTGGAACCAGATTCTGGTAATGTTGGAATTCGCGATTCTGCAGTCTTAACCCTAGACGCAGTCAAGGCTTTTGACTCCATTGTCTGGGAGCACTTATTTTCCGCGTTGCAGAAATTTGGTTTCTCTGGCAAGTTTAGTCACTTTATTCATAAGATTTATTGCAAACCAATTTCGTTTCTTTTGGTGAATGGGATTCGCTCTCAGGGGATCGTGTTACATCGAGGGACGAGACAGGGGTGTCCATTATCTCCCCTTCTGTTTAATGTGGCTCTAGAACCCCTAGCGGTTAGATTTCGTGATGTTTTGACAGGAATTTCATTGGGATCTCATCGTTTAAAAACTCTTCTCTATGCGGATGATATGCTGATTTTTGTAGATAAGCCCCTTCAATCGATTCCAATCATTCTTCAAATCCTCTCCCAATTTAGTTCTTTTTCAGGTTACTTGGTGAATTTAGAAAAGAGTGAACTCATGTATATGGGTAATAACTCATCTGGTTTGGTAAAATTTCCTTTTAAGGTTGTTAATACAATTAGTTATTTGGGACTTGAGTTACATAAGAACCCGAAAGTATGGTATGTCGCGAACTTCGTCCCCCTTTTGAAAAAAATTAAAATAGATCTGCAGTTATGGGCTTCTTTTCCGCTATCAATTTCAGCAAAGGTAAATCTAATAAAAACGATTGTTTTTCCGCGTCTTCTATATGTGCTACAGAATCTCCCTCTTTTTATTTCTTGTTCAGATATTAGGAAGTTATATAGTGATTTCTCAAAATTCATCTGGAAAGATAAGAGACCAAGGATTGCACTAACTAAACTTATGCAAAGGACAGACCGTGCTGGGTTGGCGTTGCCGGATATCAGGCTTTACAACACGGCGGCGCTGATGAAGTTCGCCATGGATTGGTTGGCGGATACTGATAGGTTAGCAGTCAGTCAAGAGGAATCTTTTTATACTCGGCCTTTTGCCCTTTCTGCGCTGCTACATTGTAAGATAAGTCAGCTACCATCTAATATCAGTAAATTGATATCCTTTAAAAATGTTCTGATCGCGTGGCGGAAGTTTTGCTCCTGTTTAGGTGTAGATCCCTCAGTGTCAGATTATTTACCTATTCAGGGAAACCCGAATTTTATCCCGGGTTTATATCAGAAGGTGTTCAAATCTTGGAGGGACAAGGGGCTGCGGTTTGTCAAGCAATTATTGGGGTCTGATAATCTGGTGCAGACTGCGGAGTCTCTGTTTCAAACTTATGATCTCTCCAGGTCTGATTTGTTCGCGTATTTTCAGATCCGTCATTTTATGTCTGAGCAAAACTGGGAGAATAGTATGTTAGCGGAATGGTCTGTCATCAAAATGCTGATTAAGAAATTCAGTCTGGGAAGTTCCTCGATTTCTTTAATATACGATATTATGCTTTCTAAACAATCTGATAAGCATTTGCATAGTATAAGTACCTGGTTGGTTCCGGCTATTAACAATATTACTGTAGAGAAGATCATCCAGAGTTGTAATTTGGTCCAGAAATGCAGGGTTTCGGTGTCCTGGAAGGAATCGCATTGGAAGCTTCTGAATAATTTTTATTTGCATCCGCTTAAATTACAAAAATTTTCTGATTCCGGATTAAATATTTGTCCCAGATGCTCAAATTCTAGGGCCGATCTATTTCATATGTTTTGGTTTTGTCCCAAAATTAACCAGTTATGGCAGAAAGTGCTTCATTGGTTTAATTCGCTATTCGGGGTAAAGGTAGTGCTTACTCTGCAAGATGTGGTTCTGCTTAGAACAGAAGTACATAGAAACTCGGCAGCGATGACCTGCACATTGAATACGATTATTCTAGCAGTACGTCATCTTATCTTGCAGAATTGGAAAGCTAAGAGAACTCCGAGCTTAGAGAGGTCTTGTAAAGAAATTCAAGGCCAAATTGTATTTGAGTCATATCACCTCTCGGAAGCTTCCGAGAAGAAAACTAAGGAGTTTTTTCAGGGATGGCTACCAATCATTTTGTCATATCCCCGCCAGATTCAAAAGCAGATCCTTGTTCCGGTCCGAAATACGGTCTGCTTTGCGGAATTAGTTGTAGCAGGGGTATTCCCAGTATCTTGGGTAAACGTGGTTGTATAATCTGGTAGCTGTCGGTTGCCCTGTTCGAGATGCACAGGCAGCGGTAAGGTATTATGTTGCAGGGGGGGGGGGGAGAGGGAGGGCGGCGGAGGGAGGGTTTTTTTTTTTTTTTTTTTTTTTTAGAATTATATTATTTGTAGGCAGGTAACCGTTGAGAATTATTCAGGCCGAACAAAGTTTGCAATCGGTATCTGTTAATCTTTATTAGGCTAATTCAGTATTTGTGTTGAGGTATATAGAGTTACCGGATTTGTAGCAAGGTGGAGCTGTGTCTCCAGATATGATTTACGAAATGTCGTTGTTTTTCTATTGTTTTTTTTTTATTACTCTCTCCTTTTTCTGTATGTGATATTTTTTTTTTATGTATTGAATAAAGGAAAAATATAAAAAAAAAAAAAAAAAAAAAAAAAAAAGAAAAGTACTTTCGTTATTAAAATTGCATTCGTAAAGATCACTAAATCGCAATTTGCATAGTTAACTATTGCAATCCATTTCCATCTGCACCACTGCTTATCCATCTAAATGCATCTTTTAGGTTGTGACGATGGGCAGACTGTGCACTGTTTTTTTTAAAAAAAAAAATACTTTTTTCAACTGTTATCGTGATAATGTATATTAATCAACCTCTAGAATGTCTCCTGTAGCCATTTTTAAAATGTTTTACAAATGTGCAAGATAATAAACGGTTTGTCAATAATATTCTATGTCTATTTGCAATGTCCAAACTGCCCTTTGAGGACTAATCAAGTGCTTAAAGGTGCCGAATTTGAAAGGCCAAAAATGGTTTTGAAAAGCTTTTAAAAGTGACTTAAAAGAGTTTTGTGATTGCTGAGAACTTTGTAGCCCCATAGGAGAAATAGGGCTCTTATCGAGGATCCAAAAACAGATTTGTGAGTGCGAAATCAGCTGAATGTGCGCAATTGGGATTGCGTGCCGAATTGTAAAGTAGCCTTTTTGGCCCAAAAAAAGACCTAAAAAAGCCAATGGCAATAGATTGTTGATAGATTGAGGCCTTAATCCGTTGTCTAAACCATTACATTAATTTCCACTCTTGTTCAGGCTCTCGAGGAGTGTAAAGATGCAGGGTTGGTCAGATCCATAGGAGTCTCCAACTTTAATCGCAGACAACTAGAGATGATACTCAACAAGCCAGGACTGAAGCACAAACCCGTTTGTAATCAGGTAATTGTAAAACATGTAGCAAAAGCTGAATAATTAAATAAATGGTTAATGTTATCAGATTTCCAGTTTAACCCCTTAATGACCGAGGACGTGCAGGGTACGTCTTAAAAAAAAAGGCAGTTAACGCCTGAGGACGTACCCTGCACGTCCTCGGTGTGGAAAGCAGCTGGAAGCGATCCACAAAAAGCAACACCAAAGCCATATATGTCTGCTATTTCTGAACAAAGGGGATCCCAGAGAAGCATTTACAACCATTTGTGCCATAATTGCTCAAGCTGCTTGTAAATGATTTCAGTGAGAAACCTAAAATTGTGAAAAATGTAACGTTTTTTTAAATTTGATCGCATTTGGCGGTGAAATGGTGGCATGAAATATACCAAAATGGGCCTAGATCAATACTTGGGGTTGTCTACTACACTACACTAAAGCTAAAATTAACCCTAGAAGCTCCCTACATGCTCCCTAATTAACCCCTTCACTGCTGGGCATAATACACGTGTGGTGTGCATTGACATTTAGCGCCCTTCTAATTACCAAAAAGCAACAACAAAAGCCATATATGTCTGCTATTTCTGAACAAAGGGGATCCCAGGAAAGAATTTACAACCATTTATGCCATAATTGCACAAGTTGTTTGTAAATAATTTCAGTGAGAAACCTAAAGTTTGTTAAAAAAATTGTGAAAAAGTGAACGATTTTCTTTATTTGATTGCATTTGGCGGTGAAATGGTGGCATGAAATATACCAAAATGGGCCTAGATCAATACTTTGGGATGTCTACTAAAAAAAAATATATACATGTCAAGGAATATTCAGGGATTCCTGAAAGATATCAGTGTCCCAATGTAAATAGCGCTAATTTTGAAAAAAAAAGGGGGTTGGAAATAGCAAAGTGCTACTTGTATTTATGGCCCTATAACTTGCAAAAAAAGCAAAGAACCTGTAAACATTGAGTATTTCTAAACTCAGGACAAAATTTAGAAACTATTTAGCATGGTTTTTGTTTGGTGGTTGTAGATATGTAACAGATTTTGGGGTCAAAGTTAGAAAAAGTGTGTTTTTTCCATTTTTTCCTCATATATTTTTTTTTTTATAGTAAATTATAAGATATGATGAAAATAATGGTATCTTTAGAAATTCCATTTAATGGCGAGAAAAACGGTATATAATATGTGTGGGTACAGTAAATGAGTAAGAGGAAAATTACAGCTAAACACAAACACAGCAGAAATGTAAAAATAGCCTTGGTCCCAAACGGACAGAAAATGGAAAAGTGCTGCGGTCATTAAGGGGTTAACACAAAGGAACTGCAAAGTTAAAATGGGGAGGTTTAAACTTTTGGTAAAGTTTCGCCAAATTTAAATACGTAACTTTTATTGACCCATTATTAAAATATGTGTAAGGTTACAAGTACTGCAATCTAGATATAATAGTGAAATGGGAAAAAAGGCTGGGGACAAACGAAGACCTTAATGGGACATTATAGAGGAAAAATGACATGCGCTTATTCATTAGAGCAGGCAGTACTATGGGTCAGATTACAAGTGGCGCGCTAATGATACGGTGCAATATAAAAAGCAGTATTTCTGAACCACGCTAACATTAGCACACATCTTGATCTATTAGATTTACCAGAGACGGTTTAGCATGGCTGACATCGCTCTAGTGCACCTATTACTTGAAAGTTATGGGTTGTGTTTGAGCAAAAGCCCAAATACTGCTAGAAGCATTAGTTCAAATTGAGACCAGGGGGCCTATCTATCAAGCTCCGGATAGAGCTTGAGGCTCCGTGTTTCTGGTGAGCCTGCAGACTCGCCAGAAACACCAGTTATGAAGCAGCGGTCCAAAGACCGCTGCTCCATAACCTGTCCGCCTGCTCTGAGCAGGCAGACAGACATCGCCGCAATTCAACCCGATCGGGTTGATTGACACCCCCTTGCTGAATATGGAGAGCGTATTGCTCTCCGTATTCAGCGAGGTCTGGAGGACCTGATCCGCACTGTCTGATCAGGTCCGCCAGACTTTGATAAATAGAGGCCCTGAAATAAAGTTTAAGGGTAAAAAAAGTTTCACAAAACACACCTAAAACACATTTTTGTTTAACTGCACCTGTAGCATAATAAATCAAATCACACAGATTTAAAAATATTTTAAACTCTTGTATCATCTTTACTCTAGTAAAGAAGTTAAAGGGACAGTCTAGTCAAAATTAAACAACTTTTCATTTTACTTTTATCATCAAATTTGCTTTGTTTTCTTGGTATTCATTGTTAAAAGCTAAACCTAGGTAGGCTCATCAGCTAATTTCAAAGCCCTTGAAGGCTTAGAAATTAGCTAGTGGGTGTTAGTTCATGTGTACCATATAAATAACATTGTGCTCAATCGCGTGGAGTTACTTATTAGAGGGCACTGATTGGCTAAAATGCAAGTCTGTCAAAAGAACTGAAATAAGGACACAGTCTGCAGAGGCTTAGATATAACAGTGTTGGTTATGCAAAACTGGGTCATGGGTAATAAAGGGATTATCTATCTTTTTAAAACAATAGAAATTCTGTACTAGACTGTCCCTTTAAGTTAATTTTTGCTGAAAAACATTACTTGAAATTTAAATATGTTGACATTACTGCAATAAACGCTGCTATGAGTGACATATTTTTATACAATGTATTTTAGATCTTTATGATGCTAAATGAGTTAAAGGACAAGAGAATATTATTCATAAATTCTAAACAGTATAATACATCTATATTATTTTTATTATAATATGTTTCCTGACACTTTTTATTAAAATAAAAACACTGAGAACTAAATTACAACATATATAAACCATGACCAATATGTAAAAAAAAACATAATTTATGCTTACCTGATAAATTTATTTCTCTTGTGATGTATCGAGTCCACGGAATTCATCCTTACTTGTGGGATATTCTCCTTCCCTACAGGAAGTGGCAGAGAGAGCACCCACAGCAGAGCTGTCTATATAGCTCCCCCCTTAGCTCCACCCCCCAGTCATTCGACCGAAGGCTAGGAAGAAAAAGGAGAAACCATAGGGTGCAGTGGTGACTGAAAGTTTAAAAATAAAAATATATATGCCTGTCTTAAATAAACAGGGCGGGCCGTGGACTCGATACATCACAAGAGAAATAAATTTATCAGGTAAGCATAAATTATGTTTTCTCTTGTAAGATGTATCGAGTCCACGGATTCATCCTTGTGGGATACCAATACCAAAGCTTTAGGACACGGATGAAGGGAGGGACAAGACAGGGACCTTAAACGGAAGGCACCACTGCTTGTAGAACCTTTCTCCCAAAAATAGCCTCAGAAGAAGCAAAAGTATCAAATTTGGAAAAAGTATGAAGCGAAGACCAAGTCGCCGCCTAACAAATCTGTTCAGCAGAAGCCTTATTTTTAAAAGCCCATGTGGAAGCCACAGCTCTAGTAGAATGAGCAGTAATTCTTTCAGGAGGCTGCTGTCCAGCAGTCTCATAGGCCAAATGGATGATGCTTTTCAGCCAAAAGGAAAGAGAGGTAGCCGTAGCCTTTTGGCCTCTCCGCTTACCAGAATAAACAACAAACAATGAAGATGTTTGACGGAAATCTTTGGTTGCTTGTAAGTAGAACTTTAAAGCACGAACCACATCAAGATTGTGCAACAGACGTTCCTTCTTTGATGAAGGATTAGGACACAGAGAAGGAACAACAATCTCTTGATTGATATTCTTGTTAGAAACAACCTTAGGAAGAAAACCAGGTTTGGTACGCAAAACCACCTTATCTGCATGGAAAATAAGATAAGGGGAATCACACTGTAAAGCAGATAGCTCAGAAACTCTTCGAGCCGAAGAGATAGCAACTAAGAACAAAACTTTCCAAGATAGAAGCTTAACATCTATGGAATGCATAGGTTCAAACGGAACCCCTTGAAGAACTCTAAGGACTAAGTTTAGGCTCCAAGGCGGAGCAACAGGCTTAAATACAGGCTTAATTCTGACCAAAGCCTGACTAAAAGTTTGAACGTCTGGGACATCTGCCAGACGTTTGTGTAGTAGAATAGACAAAGCAGATATTTGTCCTTTAAGAGAACTAGCTGATAATCCCTTCTCCAAACCTTCTTGGAGAAAAGACAATATTCTAGGAATCCTAATCTTACTCCACGAGTAACCTTTGGATTCACACCAATAAAGATATTTGCGCCAAATCTTATGATAGATCTTCCTGGTGACAGGTTTTCTAGCCTGAATCAGGGTATCAATGACCGACTCAGAGAACCCATGCTTTGATAGAATTAGGCGTTCAATCTCCAAGCAGTCAGACGCAGAGAAACTAGATTTGGATGCGAGAACGGACCTTGGATTACAAGGTCCCCCCTCATTGGCAGGGTCCACGGTGGAACCGAGGACATGCCCACTAGGTCTGCATACCAAATCCTGCGTGGCCACGCAGGTGCTATCAGAATCACCGAAGCTCTCTCCTGCTTGATTCTGGCAACCAGACCAGATTGAAGGACCAAGGTACTGCTAGAGCATCTATCAGTACCGCCTTGGGATCCCGGGACATGGACCCGTAACGAGGAAGTTTGGCATTCTGACGCGACGCCATAAGATCCAATTCTGGTGTGCCCCATAGCTGAATCAGCTGAGCAAATACCTCCGGATGGAGTTCCCACTCCCCTGGATGAAAAGTCTGATGACTTAGAAAATCCGCCTCCCAGTTCTCTACTCCTGGAATGTGGATTGCTGAGAGATGGCAAGAGTGATCCTCTGCCCATCGGATTATTTTGGTTACCTCCATCATCGCTAGAGAACTCCTTGTTCCTCCTTGATGATTGATATAAGCTACAGTTGTGATGTTGTCCGACTGAAACCTGATGAATTTGGCTGCAGCAAGCTGAGGCCACGCCTGAAGCGCCTTGAATATCTCTCTCAGTTCTAGGATGCTTATCAGAAGAAGAGATTCCTCCCGAGACCATAAGACCTGTGCTTTCAGGGAGTTCCAGACTGCACCCCAGCCTAGCAGGCTGGCATCTGTCATTACAATGAGCCACTCTGGCCTGTGGAAGTACATTCCCTGAGACAGGTGGTCCTGAGACAACCACTAGAGAAGAGAATCTCTGGTCTCCTGGTCCAGATGCAGTTGAGGAGATAAATCTGCATAATCCCCATTCCACTGTTTGAGCATGCATAGTTGCAGTGGTCTGAGGTGTAGGCGGGCAAAAGGAACTATGTCCATTGCTGCTACCATGAGTCCGATTACCTCCATACACTGAGCCACAGATGGCCAAGGAATGGAATGAAGAGTTCGGCAAGTGGTTAAGAGTTTTGATTTTCTGACCTCCATCAGAAATATTTTAATTTCTACTGAATCTATCAGAGTCTCTAGAAAAGAAACTCTTGTAAGAGGGAAGCGAGAACTCTTTTTTATGTTCACCTTCCACCCGTGAGATCTCAGAAAAGCCAACACAATGTCCGTGTGAGACTTGGCTAGCTGAAAAGTCGACGTCTGGATTAAGATGTCGTCTAGATAAGGCGGCACTGCTATGCCCCGAGGTCGTAGAACCGCCAGAAGGGACCCTAGCACCTTTGTGAAAATTCTTGGAGCCGTGGCTAACCAGAAAGGAAGAGCCACAAACTGGTAATGCTGTCTAGAAACGCAAATCTGAGAAATTGTTGATGATTTCTGTGAATAGGGATGTGTAGATACGCATCCTTTAAGTCCACGGTAGTCATAAATTGACCTTCCTGGATCAGAGGCAGAATAGTCCGAATGGTCTCCATCATGAATGATGGAACTTTGAGGAACTTTTTTAGAATTTTGAGATCCAAGATTGGTCTGAAAGTTCCCTCTTTTTTGGGAACCACAAACAGGTTTGAGTAGAACCCTAGCCCCTGTTCCTCTTTTGGGACTGGGCGGATCACCCCCATGGTAAGAAGATCTTCTACACAGCGTAAGAACGCCTCTCTCTTTGTCTGGTTTACAGACAATCAAGAAATATGAAATCTCCCCCTTGGAAGGGAGTCTTCGAATTACAGAAGATATCCCTGGGGCGCAATTTCTAAAGCCCAGGGATCGTGAACATCTCTTGCCCAAGCCTGAGCGAAGAGAGAGAGTCTGGCCACTACTAGATCCGGTCCCGGATCGGGGGCTACCCCTTCATGCTGTCTTAGAGGCAGCTGCAGGCTTTTTGGCCTGTTTACCCTTGTTCCAAGCCTGGTTAGGTCTCCAGACTGACTTGGATTGGGCAAAATTCCCCTCTTGCTTTGTAGCAGAGGAAGCTGAAACAGAACCACTCTTGAAGTTCCGAAAGGAACGAAAATTATTTTGTTTGATCTTCATCTTATTTGATCTATCCTGAGGAAGGGCATGACCTTTCCCTCCAGTGATGTCTGAAATAATCTCTTTCAGTTCAGGCCCGAATAGGGTCTTTCCTTTGAAAGGGATGTTCAAAAGTTTAGATTTAGATGACACATCAGCAGACCAGGACTTAAGCCGTAACGCCCTGCGTGCTAAAATGGCAAAACCTGAATTCTTTGCCGCTAATTTAGCCAGTTGAAAAGCGGCATCTGTAATAAAAGAATTAGCCAACTTAAGGGCCTTGATTCTGTCCATAATCTCCTCTAATGGAGTCTCTATCTGAAGAGCCTCTTCTAGAGCCTCAAACCAGAAAGCAGCTGCAGTAGTTACAGGAACAATGCACGCAATAGGTTGGAGAGAAAAACCCTGATGAACAAAAATTTTCTTCAGGAGACCCTCTAATTTTTTATCCATAGGATCTTTGAAAGCACAACTGTCTTCGATAGGTATAGTTGTACGCTTAGACAGAGTAGAAATAGCTCCCTCCACCTTAGGAACTGTCTGCCACGAGTCCCCCATGGTGTCAGATATGGGAAACATTTTCTTAAAAACAGGAGGGGGAGAGAAGGGAATACCTGGTCTATCCCACTCCTTAGTAATAATATTCACAATCCTCTTAGGGACTGGAAAAACATCAGTGTAAACAGGAACCTCTAAGTATTTATCCATTTTAAACAATTTCTCTGGAACCACTATAGGGTCACAATCATCTAGAGTCGCTAATACCTCCCTGAGCAATAAGCGGAGGTGTTCAAGCTTAAATTTAAAGGCCGTCATATCAGAATCTGTCTGAGGAAGCGTCTTTCCTGAATCAGAAATTTCTCCCTCAGATAACAAATCCCTCACCCCTACTTCAGAGCATTGTGAGGGCATATCGGATACGGCTACTAAAGCGTCAGACGGCTCAGCATTTTTTCTAAACCCAGAGCTGTCCCGCTTTCCTTGTAAACCAGGCAGTTTAGGTAAAACCTCTGTGTGGGTTGTATTCATAACTGTGGCCATGTCTTGTAAAGTAAAAGAATTTGACGCACTAGAGGTACTTGGCGTCACTTGTGCGGGCGTTACTGGTTGTGACACTTGGGGAGAGCTAGATGGTGAACCCTCATTTACTTCTGACTGAGAATCATCTATTGTTCTATTTTTAAGTGCTAATATATGTTCTTTATAGTTTATAGACATATTAGTACAATTGGGACACATTCTAAGAGGGGGTTCCACAATGGCTTCCAAACATATTAAACAAGGATTTTCCTTGGTGTCAGACATGTTAAACAGGCTAGTAATGTAACAAGCAAGCTTGGAAAACACTGTAATCAAAGTAAAAAACACTTAGAAATAAAACGGTACTGTGCCTTTAAGAGAAAAAAAGCTGCACCAGTTCTGCAAAACAGTGTAAAAAAGCAGTAAACTTAACGAAATTTTTACAGTAGCATTATAAAGACTTAGTAACTTTGCACAGCTATGCAAATAAACAATTAACCCCTTAATGGCAAAAACGGATTGAAAAAACGTTAAAGTTAAAGTATAGTAAAAAAGACTTTCAGCACCTTGCCACAGCTCTGCTGTGGCTCCTACCTGCCCTTCAGAACAATTTGTGGGGGAAAAAACTTCTTTAACAGCCCTCAAACACAGCAGTGATATGTCTCAGAGGAAAGGAAACTGCTCAACTGAGGTGCGAAAATAGGCCCCTCCCACCTCACTCAATGTTTTGAGGCCTATCAGAGAAACACCAGAGTGTCTCTTAATTAACCATGTGAGTTACAAAACTCAAAACCAAGCCACAATGACCCCTTTAGTCCCTTCAAAAAACGTTATAAAAGTGGCTCCTGGAGGCTGCAGAGCATTGACGGAGGGAGCTTTGACCTCAGGAGGAAGAGGCCCTGTATGGGGTAGGAGGAGCTGGAGGCAAAGTTTTAAAGAGGTGGGCTGAGCGGGAAAACCAGCAGATTGTTATTGTAGGAGTAGAGAAAACATCTGATGGTTTTCCTGTCCTGCAGCTGGAGCCCCTAAGGTAATTGCTTGTTCCTTTGGTTAGAGGTCCAAGCACATTAGGGGTTTATCCCCCTCCTTAAGATATTTGAGTCAGGGGAACCTTTCATTAACTATTAATTTTGGGATTTAGTGTGGGCTGTGTATGCTGGGCAGGATTGTGTTATGCATAGATGATTTTCACTCTGCTGCATAGGAGAGTAGTATAGCTGGCTGTTTTCCCCTTCCCAGGCATAGGGGTTAATAGACATGCAGCCATGTAAGATTTTGCTTGTGCTCCCCCTTATGATTTGATATCACTAGCGCTTCTCATTTCACTTACAAGTGGGGTAACTAATGGCAATAGTGGAGGGGGAGAGCGCCTGTCCTCAGATGTGGGATTTACATCTGATTTGTGTCCATCAGAGGCTCTGCGTAGCAAGGAAGCATGGCCGAGCGGTCTGCATCCAAACGGCAGCAGGGGTTTTTCCTGTGCGGTCTCACCGGGTCCCCACGTGGTAGCAGCAGTCCGGGGAAAAAAGACCACGGGTGTTGATTTGCCACAGGAAGTTTTCTTCAGGCTGAGACCTATGACCGATGGAGCCAGGTAGCTGAGCAAACAATTGTGGGGTTTTACGTATGCGCTGCCTATATGGAGCGACAGGATCTTTGCAATATGTGAGCTCAGCAACAGCTCCTTTATTTACTGTGTTCCGTTTGGCAATTGGGGAGTATTGTAAAATTATTTGTTCCTTTAGATGTGACAATTCAAAGCATTAATTTGGGATAAGCTGCCTTATATTTACACCATTTAGTATAGTTTATGTCACTGAACATATCTATTAATGTTTTATTAAAGTGCATAATTTTATTTACCCCAGGTACAAAATGTGCAGCTGCACTGGTTGAGAATCTGTTTTAGATTTTGCTTATTGAACCTGTCTGTTTATCAATAGTGTTTGTTACCAGCGCTTACATGTTCCTGACATTTGCATGTGCTATAAAGACTTTTCTCTGTCATTGCAGGGTTTAGATGGCACCTTTTATGTTTGTCGCTGCTACTATACGTAGGAATAAGGGTGCGCATAGTGAAGGGAATTTATTTACTCTGGGCATAGTGCTGTATTTTCCGGAGTATGAAGTGAATTTTTCAAATGCACTCTAATAGAGTTCTATGCTTATGTTTTATGATTGGCTAAGGGGAGGCCCTATGTGTATGCAGCGATGGTAGGGTTAACTTTCACGCCGCTGGTATTTTGGCGCAATCTTGCAGATCTAGACCTGTGGCAAGTTTAGGGCCTAATATTGTTTTATTTTACAGAAGGGGTTTTGTGTTTTTTCTCTTCTCAGGGACAAGTTTTGGTTCTTTAGGGGATATACATATTATATATATATTTATAATTTGCACGTTTATTAATACTAATCGCTTATTAATACTAATTCTCTTGCTGTGTTGTCTTTCATTTTTTGCTCTGCCTTAAGAGCTTAGAGCGATTTTGCTTTATTTCGTGGGATCCATTGTTTTGTTTGACATTTTGTGGCAGTTCCATGTATTTTGCCTAAACATTTTGTGGTCAGTCAGGTAGTGGTAAAAATTGTTATACATTAGCGGGAACAAGGTATGTAGATGATACTCCATGTTGGGGATCTTTTAGCTGTTAGGGGTTATCTCATTCAGAGGAGGTTTGTTTTGTGTGTTATCTTCTGCTGAAGAAGTTTGCTCACATAGGGGTTATACAGACTATGTGGGTATATATGTGTGTATGTGTATGTATATATATTGTAATTTTGCATTTTACTAACTCTTATGGTGTGCTGGTTTACACTCTCTGCTCTGCCTCAAGAGCGTAGAACGGTTTTGTCTTTATTTCCAGGGATCCCTTTGTTTTGTCTGCCATCTAGTGGCAGCTGACTGTGATTTGGTATAATTTTCTGTTTTGTTGCCTATGTAGAATGTATGTATGTGTATATATATATATATATGTATGTTATATGGGTATTTGAGGTCATACAAATATTTCTATAATTTATATTGTTTAATATATACATTGTATGTGTGGTTATATAAAATTATTTTTTTGAGCAATTAATTTTCAATGTTTTGAATCTTATTCATAGGTAGAATTTAATTTAGGATATGGGGGATTTTTCTTTTCTCTATGTGGTAGTACGGGTGTGCTAATATTATACTCTGTCATAATGAAGAGAAAACTGCGCTGCCGGTGGCTTCCTCCATTCTGTTATGTTGAACCTAGGGACATTAATAGGGTACTTTTATATCCTATGAGCCCGGCGGTTTGTAGATCACTTTTATAAGTGCGGCCTGCAATGTTAACACTTTGGGTTGGGCCTCTACCCATGTGAGGCCTATGAATGTTTCCTTGTGTACCACCTGGATTTATAGCGCTGCGGAATCTGTTGGCGCTTTATAAATGAAATCAAAGAGGGGAGCCACTGCTGATGAATAAAGTTGTTATTGTTCTAAAGTTATAAAGAGGAAGCATCCCACAATGGCAGATGGCGAAGCACCAGCGTTGTCATGTTTCGGCCCTCTGGCCGCAATCAGAGCATGGTGTTTTCGAATTACCGAATAATAATAATTGCGGTATTCTCTATATGTATGATGGCTGTTGCAACTTCGGGGATTTTACGTTGTATCTTGATGGGACAGTTTACTGTAAGGGTTTCCCACCCTTTAAGGACCAGTCAATGCTGTAGATTTGCATAATCAACAAATGCATAATCAGAAGACAATGCAATAGCTCTTAGTCTGAACTTCAAATGAGTAGTAGATTTTGTTAAATAAATTTCAAGGTTGTGTCTGTTTCCACTCCCCCTGTATCACGTGACAGCCATCAGCCAATCACAAATGCACATACGTATATGCTGTGACTTCTTGCACATGCTCAGTAGGAGTTGGTGACTCAAAAAGTATGAATATAAAAAGACTGTGCACATTTTGTTAGTGGAAGTAAATTGGGGAGTTGTTTGGAATTGCATGTTGTATCTGAATCATGAAGTTTGGTTTTAACTTGAGTGTCCCTTTAATTAGACTGCAATGATCCATTTTGCTTGCTGGAGTTTTATGACATGGTTTGCAGGCATTTTCCTTACCCGGATACAGGCGTAGGTAATATTGTATTTCGCCTGTGGTGTTCCCACCCATCCTTTATCTCAAGGTTAAGATATGTTAACACAGCTAGGAGAAGACAATTACACTCCCATTGGGGTATTGAAGGGAGGGGAATACATTCTATTTTCCATGTTCTCTCCATTGGGCTTGATCAGCCGTAATAACTGGTCCCACTGGGAATGGTTTCTGAAGATGTGATTGCCATGGGCTCGCAGGTGTTCTTTTACCTCAGGTTATCTACATCTGTCCGAATGAAAAAAAGGGGCGGTCTGACGTTGTTCCCTGCTAGGGCGGATGCTTTTCCTTGTGTGGCCCAATGTAATTTTGGATGGCTTAGGCCTATGATGGTTCAATATTTATACGCAAAGATGGTGGGGTGCTGTTACAGTTTAAATTTTGGTCAGTTTTTTGCAAGGGATCTAGGGGAGTTGGGTTTTGATCGCAGTGAAATTGTAAGTTGCCCTCCTTTAGGATCGGGGCCCCCACTGAAGCTGTTGTTGTGGGTTTAGTGGAACAAGTTATCCAAGGTGTGGTTAGGTGGAGGTTCTTTTAATCTTCTCCCTCATGGGTGTTTTTAAGGAAATTTAAGCGTTTAATTTGTTTATGGCTGTTCCGGTCATGTCCTTGTAGCTCACGTGTGGGTGGTGGGCCACTCTTTCATTTATTGGTACCGGCGTGCTGCTGTGGGTGAGAGGGAGGGCTTCAGCCGAGGTTTTTTTTTTTTTTTTTTTTTTTTTGATAAGCAAAAAATACTTTTGAATGGTTTTGAGTATGGGGCCTTAGATGCGATTGCGTATTGCTGCTGGTGGTGGGTCACACTGATCTGTTCCCGTCTCCGGGGGTCGTGGTGTCCCAGGCCGGAGGTGTTGATTTAGGTTCTTGTCTCAGAGAAGCCTGGTGTGGTAGATTAAGTGGTAGTTGGAGAGGCTGTGTGAGCCTTTCCAGGTTTTATCCATCCTGTGGTCAGGCCATGGTTACGATATTGGTTGGTGCTAGTTCCCTCATGTCTGCAATTGGCTATGGCCATAAGTGAATGGGTTAGCCTCCCCACGGGGTGGGAGAGCAGGTTATGTAGTTCCTTGGACACGGGGTTCCTTGGAGCTTGGTGAGTTTTTAAAGAAATAACGGACTTATGTACGTCCAGGTAAATTTATATACGGCCTGGTCAACAAGTAAATGGAGCTTAGTGAATTAAGTTTGGGAGCTAGCATATTTACAGTTAACCGAGTTTATATGGTTACAGAGTTAGGTATTGGGTGTTTTTAAACTTGTTATTTAATAAACAGGCTGTGGCCAGTAATTTTACCAAACATCAGATGTCTGTGTATTCTTTAAGTAAATGCTTTTGGGAAATTAGAGTTCATGGGGACGTTATGGGGAGTAGAATGGGTATCAGGGAAAGGCTATGTAAGGCAAGTGTGTGGGCGGCTATTTTCAGAAAATTACTTCTTAGGCAGCTAACAAGTTTCCCTCCTTCCCTCCCTCCCATTATTTGCAGTTTTATGTCTCGTCAGTCTTTGGCGGGTGCTAGTTCCCTCGCGTCTGCAATTGGACTATGGCCTTAAGTGAATGGGTTAGCCTCCCCACGGGGTGGGAGAGCAGTTTAAGTAGCTTCTTGGACACAGGGTTCCTTGGAGCTTGGGGTTTTTTAAAGAAATAACGGACTTATTTAAGTCCAGGTGAATTTATATACGGCCTGGTCAACAAGTATATGGAGATTAGTAAATTAAGTTTGGGAGCTAGCATCTTCATAGTTGACTGAGTTTACATGGTTAATGAGTTATGTATTTTATGTTTTTAAACTTGTTATTTACTAAACAGGCTGTGGCCAGTATTTTACCAAACATAAGGTATCTGTGTATTCTTTAAGTGTTGAATGCTTTAGAAAAATGAAAGTTATGGGGACGTTAAACGACGATCTGGGGGCATTTGTGCGGAGACTTGGTGTGGTGGTGCACTGCTCAGACTTAGCTGAGGTTGGAGTGGATGAGTTCTATCTGCCCGATGGGGAGCATTTGAATGACTTTGGTCTGCAGCTGTTTATATTTAATATTAAGGAGGCACTGTGTGCGGTTGGAGGGTTGGTGGGACTGGGCTGAGGTTTCAGGCCAGTCGGTGGTGGGGGTGCTAGCCCTTAAATTACAGGAAAACTATGGCCAATGGTTAAGTGTGGTGGTATTTTGCATTCCCATGGGGGAATTCAAGATGGGGTTTTTCTAAGGGCACGGGGTTCCTTAGAAACTTATATGGATGATCGCTGACGGGCCCAACCACTTGAACGGTTGGGTCCAGTAAAAGGAGTTACGGCCATAGTTAAAAGATATGGAAATCAGGAAGGACTAGCACCGCTGTTGGTTGATATGTAAAATGTTTACAGTTATTTGCATTTTTAATTATCGAGTTATTAAAGTTTTTACAAAGTTTTTATTGAATAAAGGGCTGCGGCCAATTTGTAACAAAGCTAAGTCTGTTGTCTGTTATTTATGAGGGTGGTTGTTGGAAGGATGGTATGAGGGTGTTTTGTTGGTTTAAGGGGCCGGAGCTTGACGACATACAAGGTCAAGTGGCTCCTGGAGGCTGCAGAGCATTGACGGAGGGAGCTTTGACCTCAGGAGGAAGAGGCCCTGTATGGGGTAGGAGGAGCTGGAGGCAAAGTTTTAAAGAGGTGGGCTGAGCGGGAAAACCAGCAGATTGTTATTGTAGGAGTAGAGAAAACATCTCCCTCCCACCCGTCCCTGATATTTGTGTGAGAGGCGTGTTTTTATTTGTCATTTTAGGTTTCTGTCGCAGTTGGAAGGCGGGGGTGCTAGCCCTTAAATTACAGGAAAACTATGGCCAATGGTTAAGTGTGGTGGTATTTTGCATTCCCATGGGGGAATTCAAGATGGGGTTTTTCTAAGGGCACGGGGTTCCTTAGAAACTTATATGGATGATCGCTGACGGGCCCAACCACTTGAACGGTTGGGTCCAGTAAAAGGAGTTACGGCCATAGTTAAAAGATATGGAAATCAGGAAGGACTAGCACCGCTGTTGGTTGATATGTAAAATGTTTACAGTTATTTGCATTTTTAATTATCGAGTTATTAAAGTTTTTACAAAGTTTTTATTGAATAAAGGGCTGCGGCCAATTTGTACCAAAGCTAAGTCTGTTGTCTGTTATTTATGAGGGTGGTTGTTGGAAGGATGGTATGAGGGTGTTTTGTTGGTTTAAGGGGCCGGAGCTTGACGACATACAAGGTCATGCATCAATAAACAAAACGTTTTTTCCTAACAGTGTCACCAGCCCTTTAGTCCCTTCAGAAAACGTTATAATTGCATCAATAAACAAAACTTTTTTTTTTCTTAACAGTGTCACCAGTAACTAATGAGCCCTTCAAGCAAGCTGAAATTCCTATTAAAATGTCTGAATACAGCTTACCCTTCCCTCATGGGGATATTGCCAGCCTTTTCTAGATTTAACACAGTCCGTCTAGAAAAATATAGACTGAACATACCTCATATGCAGCTTAGCCTGCAAACTGTTCTCCTAACTGAAGTTTTCCAGTACTCTTCAGGCCTTGTGAGAACAGCAGTGGATCTTAGTTACAAAGTGCTAAGATCATCATCCTCCTTGCAGAAATCTTCATCCCTTTTCTGCCAGAGAGTAAATAGTACACACCGGTACCATTTAAAATAATAAACTTTTGCTTGAGAAATAAAAAAACTAACATTTTAGTCACCACATAGCTCTTTGCCCTTCCTAGCAGTTAAGCAGGCAGAGAGAATGACTGGGGGGTGGAGCTAAGGGGGAGCTATATAGACAGCTCTGCTGTGGGTGCTCTCTCTGCCACTTCCTGTAGGGAAGGAGAATATCCCACAAGTAAGGATGAATCCGTGGACTCGATACATCTTACAAGAGAAAGAGGGGATTTTCCTGCTTACATTCTCACACATATGAAACTTACTGCAATATTGGTACTTTGCAGGTGGAATGTCACCCATATCTGAACCAGAACAAGCTGCTGGAGTACTGCAAGAGTAAGGACATTGTGCTGACCGGGTACAGTGTCTTGGGCTCACACAGACACACATTATGGTAAATTAACAAGAAAAATGGTCAGATTCTAGAATCTAAGCTTGCTGCTAAACCAATCCAAAAAAACCCAAAACGATCCATCTGATTGGTTGAGGTCTGATACTTAGCTCCTCTTAACCGATAAAAAAATTGGCAAAAATGCTATAACTTAAAGGGGCATTAACTCAAAATGCAGCAATGCATAAAATATCTTATTGTTATTGAAAGTGTAACATTAATGCAATATTTGCTGTAAAAATACATCTGTGCACTGTGTTGTTGAACTTTCTCCCAGGGAGGCTTGGGTTAAACTGACATAAAACCCAAACATTTGCTTTCATGATTCCGATAGAACATTCCATTTTTAGCAACTTTATAATTTACTTCTATTATCAAATTTTCTTTGTGTTCCTGTTATCGTTTGTTGAAAAGCAAGGAGGCAAGCTCATGAGTGTGCACGCGTCTGCAGCACCATATGGCATCAGCTTTGCAACAGTGTAATACATTAGCAAGAGCACTAGGTGGCAGCACCATTTCCTGTTATGTAGTATTACTTCAGACGTGCACGCTACCTATCTAGATATCTCTTCAAGAAAAAATACATAAACAAAACTAATTTGATAATAAAAGTAAATTGGAAAGATTAATAAAATTGTATACTGTATCTGAATCGTGAAAGACATTTTTTAGGTTTCATATCCCTTTAATACTTTTTTTTGTGTGAATTAGGTGTAAATATTATTGTGTGAATATATAAATATATATTTAATTATTAGATGGCGATTATAAAGGAATATATGTTCATTTAAAAAACTGTTTTAATATATTATTATCAATTAACTAATCTAAACAGAACCAAACTAACTTAAGGAAAGAGAATAAGGTAGGGCTATCCCTGTTTATTCATCTTACAGTATATCTATAATGTCCTTATAATATGCATTTACCTATGAAGCTTTTGGAGTCTATATTTATATATGTAAAAATCTATTCTCGGTGAGTCACCCCAAATAAAAACCTTTGCTGAACCCACCTTAAAACTTGCAGATTCCAGAATAATTTAGTTACTATATAAGGTGATATTGTACAATGTTGAAGGATAAGTCATAATTACAGTTACTGATAAAATATGCCTTTTCACAATGCTGGGAAATATCTTATAGTACTGATAGACCTTTTTATATAGTCTTGCTTAGGTGGTGAGCTTTTGATAATTGACACTTTGGGGCCTATTTAAGAACGTGCGAGCGGACATGATCCGATATTGCGGATCATGTTCACTGCACATCGATAAATACCGACAGCATACGCTCTCTGCATTTATCATTTCACCAGCAGTTACCAGAACCGCCTCCTGCAGATTTACGGCCAATCGGCAGCTAGCAGAGGGTGTCAATCAACCCGATCGTATTGGATCGCGTTGATTTCCGGCGATCTCTGTTTGCTGCCTCAGAGCAGGCAGGCAGGTTATGGAGCAGCGGTGTTTAGACCTCTGCTTCATAACTTGTGTTTCTGGCGAGCCTGAAGGCTAGCCAGAAACACGGGGCCTCAAGCTCCATACGGAGATTGATAAATAGGCCCCTTTGCCTTGATCCTCTGTGTCTTGTTTGGATTCTGACTAACTACTAACTGACTAAATAGGACGATTCTCCTGCCTTCTAGCCCTCTAGATATTTTGCCTGGACACTTTTAGGGCTGACTTCACAGGTGCAGAACTTACTAAATTCTTTTATAAAAAGAGCAGCACCTGAAAGTCCCAGAGAGAATCTCTGGGATAGAGTATCTCACAGAGGAGAGTGAAGTTAACAAGGGAGAACCTGGTACTGACAAAAAAACATCAGTTTGCATAAATACAAATTAAACTGAAACATTTTCACTACAATTTAACTTGCATTTGTTTCTAGTTTAGTACACATTACTTTTCTGACAGGTAAATAAGTGTATTGTGAATATTAAGAAAACTTCACCTTTATACAGCTAGTAAAAAAAAAGTGAGACTTGTAGATGTAAAATGTTTAGGGAATATCATGAGAATTGTAAGAGACAGACTTAGACAAACCCTGTAATCTCTCCTGTTAAGCCCAGGGAACTACCCTGTCCCTTATTTCACAAATACAAAGTGCAATTTAATTTGTAAAACATACAGAAATATGCAAAGCAGGATCCTAATTTGTTAAAGTTACACAGAAACTGACAAAGCACAATCAGAATTAGTAAAATTACTTTCCTAAATACACTGATGTATACCTAATCTAAATGCAATAAATAACAACATAGAAAGTGCAAAGCTTAAATGTAATAAAACTCTCATATGAAAGGGATACTAAACCCAATATTTTTCTTCTTTGATTCAGATAGAGCATGTAATTTTAACCAACTTTCTAATTTACTCCTATTAACTTTTTTTATTCGTTCTCTTGCTATCTTTATTTTAAAAAAAAAAGGCATCTAAGCCAAGGAGTCAGACAATTTTTGGTTCAGTACTCCGGACAGCACTTTTCTGTTGGTAGGTCCATTTAGCCACCAATCAGCAAGCACAACACAGGTTGTGAACCAAAAATGGGCCGGCTTCTAAACTTACATTTTTGCTTTTCAAATAAAGATAGCAAGAGAATGAAGACAAGTGATAATAAAATAGAGCATGCAATTTTAAGCAACTTTCTATTTGAATCATGAAAGAAAAAAATTGGGTTGTGTCCTTTTTAAGACGTTCTATATTGCACTGGGATTGTCTCACCTTCAGTTCCAGCAATACAGAGAACAAATGTTAGAGAAGTATAAAAAATGTGCCTTTTTTAATATTACCAGGGATTTTGCAGTGCTGGGGCATCAGCATTTGTGTTAATTATTCACCAAACAACGGAGAGACGTTGGGGTCAATTTATCACAGTGCGAGCGGACATGATACAATGTAGCGTATCAAGTCCGCCGCACATCGATAAATGCAGACAGCATACGCTGTTGGCATTTATCATTACACAAGCAGTTCTTGTGAACCACTAGCATGGGGTGTAAATCGGCCCGATCGAATAGGATCGTGCGGATTGATGTCTGCGGCCTCAGAGCAGGTTGACCAGTTATGGAGCTGCAGTCTTTAGAACGCTGCTTCATAACTACTTTTTCCGGGGAGCCTGAAGGCCCTATAGTTAATGCACTGAGTTCCCCTTTGGATATAATGTGCTCTGCGTATAGCCTGCTTCTGTCAAATTCATAAAGCCTGATGCAGATATACTTTCATAATGTGGGAGGTCCATCATATTTAGCTAATTATCTGTAATGTTGTATGTTCCCAATTTTATGTAGGGGCTCAGTCTAGTGTTTTATTTGTAGATGTTAAGGTTTCAAGTTCATGTCTTTCTCTGTTTATTATCTGAACATTGAAATACAAGTTCACAAGCCCATTTTCTTGCTTTAAGGGTCGACCAAAAGTCCTTAGTGCTGCTGGATGATCCAGTGCTAGCCAACATAGCCAAACAGCACAACAAATCCCCAGCTCAGGTAGCTCTTCGTTTCCAAATCCAGCGCGGAGTTGTGGCCATTACAAAGAGTTATAATCCAGACCGGATAAAGGAAAATTTTCAGGTATGTGTAAAAGGTAGCGGGAAAGACTAGTAGGTATACATTTGTAACCTAGATATGTTTCCTTTGCATCTGATATCATGTGAGACAATAGTGGTTTCTTAATTAATTTAATAAATAGTTTTGTAAAAATAAGCGAAGAATTGCATATTTATATTGTTCTAGATATGCATCTGACCTAAAAGAGCGTTGAGTCTTACAATGAGTACAAATCCTGCTTTGGTCTCCAGATCATATAGCCTCTTTACACTGTCGTCATCGGCAGTAGCAGTCAAGTAATATGTTGTAAGATGATGTCATAAGGACATGATGTCACTGCATGTGTTTACAGAGCTGTGAATCACTAAACTCCTTGTCTGAGCAAAACACTACATCTAAAATATTAAAGATAAAAATGTAACAAGACCAAGACATTTCTATTGACAGTTGTGGAAACATTTTCCTTTCTGATACCAACAAAGAACTAGATCCTATGGGACCTGATACTGAAAGTGTCATAGCAGCCATATATCTATTAATAAAGATGGATCAGCCATCACACTCAAGTTCTGATGTAGCTCACAAACTGTAGAAGCTCCCAAAAATAGCAATATGCATTATTTTTTTATCTGAGCTTTTGGAACAAAAAGTAATTGTGCCTACACCTATTGCTCTTAGTATTATGTGTGGGAGTCCATGAGGCTCCTGCTGATCAGTTGTTAAAGGAACACTCAAGTAACAATGAAACTTTCTTAATTCAAATACAGCATGGAATTTTAAGCAACTTTACATTTTACTTCCACTAACAACATGTACAGTCTTTTCACATTTACACTTTTTGAGTTACCAGCTCCTACTGAGCATGTGCAAGAATTCACAGAATATACGTATATGCATTTGTGATTGGCTGATGGCTGTCACATGATATGGAGGATTGGAAATGGATAAAACTTTGAAATTTGTCAGAAAACAAAATCTACTACTCATTTGAAGTTCAGACTAAGGGGCCGATTTAACAAGCTGTCAATTGGCACCGATGCAGCAGTTTCCGCACAAGCCTTTAGGCTGGCCGGAAATAGGAGTTAAGAAGCAGCGGTCTTAAGACTGCTGCTCCTTAACTTGTACGCCTCCTCTGATGCTGCGGACATAAATCTGCCTGATCGTATATGATCGGGTTGATTGACACCACCTGCTAACAGCCGATTGGCCGCAAATCTGCAGGAGGCAGCATTGCACAAGCAGTTCACCAGAATTGCTTGTGCAATGTTAACTGCAGACAGTGTATGTTGTCGGAATTCAGCGATGTCTGTCGGACATGATCCCCTGAGCAGATCATGTCGGAAAGACACTTGATAAATCGGGCCCTAAGTGCTATTGCATTGTCTTATTATTATACATTTGTTGATTATTCAAATCTACTGTATTTACTGGTCCTTTAAGCCTAACAGCAACTACACAAACCACAAAAAAATTGTCTGATTCGTCCTCACTGATCTACTCTTTCAAAACTCCACACCTATAAACAACCCTACATAATTTGCCCCATTAGTGGAAAGTAACACATTTATTCTCCCAACACAAATACATCACCACATAAGGGGGCAAATGGTGTGGAAAAAATATTACAAATATTGTGATGTTTGAATTGATAACTTTGTGCAGCGTCTAAAAATAAAATAATAGTTTGCAAGTGTAAAATTAACCATCCTGATAAGCATTAACAATTTAAATGCGATTTGCATTTGGGCATGATAATTCTACTGAGCATGTTTGCTTAATTATTTTTTTATTATTAAAGGAATAGTAAATTCAAAATTAAACTTTTATGATTTAGATATGTTCAGCTAGCTCCCAGTAGTGCATTGCTGGTCCTTCAACAAAGGATCGAAGAATGCCAAGAGGATTAAGCAAATTTGATAATAGAAGTAAATTGAAAAGCTGGAATCATGAACAAAGTTTTTTTTTTTTTAATTATTTTCTAGAAGTGGATACAGCTAACGCCTTCTAAAGATTTTCACAGTTCTCATCCGGTAGATTTTGAAACCACTAAATTATGAGGATTACAAAGTTACCAAAAGTTCTAAATCTCATTGTACAGAATGAGGTTTGTCTTTGCCAAATAATATTCCTGTTGCTTTAAGTAGATGGCGACAAAATGTTCTAGATATTGTAAATCGCAATCATGAAAAACACGATTTTTGTGACCCATGTTTAATTTTTTTTTTTTGTTATAATCATGAAAACTTGAGTAGGAAATAAAAATAAACATTTTAAGAACAGGATTGCTCAAATCTATTTTTAGATATTGCGGTTGTGACTTCTATTATCTTGCGTTTCCTACATATTTTCGTTAGCGGTACGAGATATCATGTATATGGCTATTAACGACATATACGTAAGTAAATTAATGTGCCGCCAATACAGAAGGACTATCCAATGATAATAGATGTTTCATGCTATGTACCTGATGATTTTTTTTCCCAACAAACAAAAGCAGTTGCAGGATTTTGTGAAGCCATATTTTTACCATTTTATACCTTCCAATTATTGGCAACTATATAGACATAACAGTATAATAGCTTCTCTGTGGCGGCTCACAACCCCACAAGCAGCTCAAAATACACTTTTTCATGCAGTATGTAAGTCTGGTCCACATGTAATGGCAACATGTTCACTATCTGGCCAAAAGTATGTGAACACCCCTGATGATTATTGAGTTCAGGTGTTTCCGTCACCCATTGCTAACAGGTGAATAAAATCCAGCACATAGCCATGAAATCTCCATAGACAAATATTGGCTGTACAATGAATAGTACTTTGGAGCTTAGTGAACTCAAACTTGCAAGGTCCATGAAGATATGGCTTGATGAGTTTGTGTGGAGGAACTTGAGTTGTCTACACAGAGTCCTGAATTCAAAACCCCATTGAACATCTGTGAGGTGAGTTCTAATGATGATTGTGAGCCAGGCCTTCTTATCCAACATCATTACCTGACTTCATAAATGTTCTTTTGGCTAAATGGGCACAAATTCCCACAAACACATTACAAAATCTTGTTAAATGCCATCCCAGAATGGTTAAATCGTTAAAAGCCTTCCCAGAACAAGCTAGTATAGGTGTGATGGGCAGGTGTCCACATAGTTTTGGCCTTCTGTGAGCTTTGTCAGCAAGTTGCAGCCATAGACTTCTAGGCACACAATGTAATGGGCCCATGTCTGTAACAGTATAGAAAATTATATAATATTTTAAATTATTTTCATGTTTTTAAACGGAATACTGCTGTGAAAATAAAGTAATATATTGTTCATATAATCATTCATCATTTAAAACTGTATTAATAATGAAAGCTATGATTAAAAATGGTATAAATCATTCATTGATAAATGTTGACATTTATTGTAATTACAATTTCATCTTAAAAATGAATAGTGAAAATGCTAATAAAATTTCACAAGCTCATCTGAAGAACAAACATCCACTAAATGTGTTTAGAAGTTTGATCACGTAAGAACAATATTCTTAGCATTATCACAATGATTGCTAGAAAACTGTATTTGTATATTAAGAAAAGTTATTCTGAAGAAAAGATTTTCGATTTTTCCTTTTTTTTTTTTTTTTGACAGAAAAATTCACACTATGGACTTTTGACTTTGAGGGTCTGCTTGGTTTTTATAAACTCTTTATAATATCAGTTTTGTTAATTAACCATAAGCTATTTTAACTTTTTTTTAAATTCGATACCTTTTAGATATTTGATTTTGATCTGTCTCCAGAAGAATTGGAAGCCATTTACGCACTTAATAGAAATCTACGTTATTTGGACATTCAAATGTAAGTTGTTTTTTTTTAATATTTGTTCAAATAAATCTTCAAGGGGACAGAATCATTTGGGAATGTAAATGTTATGGTATGTTAAACATTTAAAGCTTTAAAACAAATTACATTTTATATTGATTTCCATGGTATTACCAACTTTGGCCTCGCTTCCATTGAGTCGTAATTCAGTTTGCGTGCACTCGCAAACCGTTAAATATGCTGTCGAAAGCAATAGCGTTTAACGACTGTTTCCAATGGCGCGTTATACCTCAATATCGGCTGCCGGACTTCGGCTGCCGAAAAGATTTTCGCGTCCCATAGAAAGTAATAGAAGCCGTTAATCGATAAATTATACCAGGTTTCCATTGAAATCGCTAACCGTTAATACACTGTCGGAGGCTGTCGATACATTGAGACATATTACCCCCAGCTCAACTAGGTGTAAAGGAGGAAAAAAGAGCTTTTTGAGGCCTGTTTCTCATTGAAATTGAAAATCACAAAAAAATTACATATAGAAATATAATTTTATCTAATAATAATCTTCTCCTACATGTATATATGTATGATAATTGTATATATATATTTGACCTATATAAATCATATAATTTTAATAATTACTTTTAACTGTTATGATAAAGGCTGATATATTTAAATGGAAAAATATAATAATTACATTCAGTGTCTTTGAATTTCCGATATGTAACTACATATATGTTGAAATTATAGTTCATATCAAAAATAAAAGTCATGAGTAAGTATATACTTTCAAACTGTTCATTAAATTAAGGATTAGATGAGATGAAGATAAGCCCTCCCCCCCATGTTATTCATTGCAATCACCAGTTTCACATATGTTAACAAGCAACACACAGCTATAAAAAAAGAGCACACCTAGCCTAACCTCAGAACAGATATTTCAAAATGCAGGGTGAGAGAGAAGCTGACAATGCTGAAGTTAGACAGCGTAGGCCTGACATCCCCAGAGTGAGGCTGGATATAGAAACCCTGAATGAGCAGCAGGTGTTTGAAAGTTTCAGGCTCAACAGGGAGAAAATATATCAGTTATATGCCCTGTTGCAAGATAGGCTGGAAAGCCAGGGCTATTCAAGCAGGGCTGTCCCTGGAATGACCAAACTACTAGGGGCACTTCATTTTTTGGCTTCTGGATCCTTTCAGGTGACAGGGGGCATTGTAACTGGGGTGCATAAGTCCACTCTTTCTAAGCATCTTTCAAAAGTTATTGATGGACTTTATGATAATTGCAGAAAATTTATTTTTTTCCCCACATCACCCAGAGGTTGGCGTGATGTTAAGAGGGACTTTTTTCTTTTAGGTGGCATACCCAATGTCCTTGGGGCCATTGACTGCACTCATATTGCCCTAAGACCCCCTGTGCGCAGGGAGATAATATTTAGAAATAGGAAACACTTCCACTCCTTAAATGTGCAGATTATATGTGATGCAAACATGCGCATATTAAATGTTGTGGCAGGGTTCCCAGGAAGTAGCCATGATGCCTACATCCTCAGGAATTCTGGTGTGTGGAGATTGTTTGAGACAAATCAAATGCCTGAAGGACATCTCCTCGGTAAGTGTTTATGTATATATTATGATGCCTTCATGTGTTCAATATTTTGACATTTTATTGTTTCATTGCTTTATAATCCTTTATGTATGTGTCTAAGGGGGTGAAATTGATTAAATAAATAAATTGTTAATCATTTAAAAGATATATATTAACTATGTCATAGTAAGACATATGCATAACATTATTTTATGTCATACATTGCTTTATGGAAAGATGTGTGTTTATCTATCTATCTATATCTATATATATATATACTGTATATCTATGCATTCATATTTTAGCAGATTCTGCATATCCTCTTAAAAAATGGATTTGGACACCATTGAAAGAGAACCAGGTTGTTGGGCCTGCTGAATTAAGGTAAAATATATATTTATTTTCTGCTCATGTGTGTCAGAAATATTGATTGTGCCTTGCAAAATGCTCACTATAATCTGTAGAAAAGTAGGACCAGTACACACTTCATAGGAATGTCCCTTTAAATCACTCTTGGGTGAATGTAGGTGCAAACCTGGAGGACCTCCTTTTCCAAAGTCCCAGTAAATGTAATGAAATAGAACACACAGGTAGCACTCTATGTGGAGCAACAGCACCTTTATTGAGCAACGTTTCGGGGCTCCTGCCCCTTTATTAAGCTATATATCTGTGTTTGTGCACATACATTTGTTGCTTGATTATCTTGTGTGTGTGTGTATATATCACTATCACAGACATAACAATGTTGTACTGAGTGCCTTTAAAGGGACAGTCAAAATACAAATCATCTATTATCAGTGAAGCATTTATAAATCTCTCTGCTTCAATATAAATATATTTATATATATATAAAATGGATTAAAGATTTATAAGATCAAACCAGGAATGTAGTTAGCTCATTAGTATTTGATTTGTCTTCACATTATATATTATAATCATATTTCTTGTTCTTTTAATACAGATATAATGAAGCACATATCCGAACACGTGCTATAATAGAACGACTGTTTGGTGTTCTAAAAATGCGCTTTCGCTGCCTGGACAGATCAGGGGGGGATCTCCAATTCAGTCCGGAAAAAGCTATTAAAATCATAGTGGCATGTTGCTGTCTACACAACATGGCACAGGAGCATGGGATGTTGAACGACTTACTTCCAACACCACAGCCCCCAGGTGAAATCTTTGAGCCTGATGTAATTAATCATCCCCAACCCCTCAATGCCCATTTGGAGAGATCTGCAACTATTCAAGAATTCTTTTCAGGTATTTTTATAGTATTGTAATGAGACCTTTTAGTTATTTATGATTATGTTTTTTAATAATACACATTTGTTTCTTTTAATGTTTTACAGATTGAAGATTCTCAGAAATGGAATACCACTCCCCTCCCTCTCTCCTCATCCCTATATTTACCACATTTTCCCTAAATAAATGTATACTTTACTCAAATATAGTCATGGTGAATGTTTCTTTATTTCCAGCTATGTACTAATCAATGCATTCATCTTATGATTTATGTATAACATAATTATCTAAAATATCATTTTAATTATATTCCAAATATGACTTTGTTCTCTTGGTATAATTATTTAAAGAGCAGCTATGCACTCCTGGTTAATAAAATTGAGTACATGGGTGAACCAATGACAGACAGGATATATACTGTATGTTGGCAACAATAAACAGCTCTAACATAGGTTCTATGCTGCTCCTGATCTTACCTAAATAAAACTATAATCAAAGGATACTAAGAATATTAAGAAATATAAAGAATATAAATATATTAGATTTGCTTTTAAATATATATGTTTTAGCAAAATAATGGAATTTATGTCACTTTAAAAAAAAAAAGGAAGAGTGTGTTCACAATAAAACATTAATGAACCAGATAAATCATTCAAATCCAATCAACTTACATATGTACTCATAATCAATTTAATCCTTTTATGTTTCTTATTTCAATCATGTATTTAAGTTTAGGAGCCATTCCATTTAATGCTCATCACCTGTGGTGCACTTGCTGATTGTTGCCTACATTTAGACAACAATCATCAAGCGCTCCCCATGTGCAGATTCAAAATGGGTAGATTCCTAAGATAACATTCCTGTTTTATTAAATTACAGATGATAATTAAGTTAAATAGATTATAGGATTACATATTTAAGTATATAAATACTGCATGCTCTAATTCCTGAGTTTTATTTTTAATAGGCTATCCCTTTAAGAAATATATCAGATGCTCATTTCAAAGAGACAAATCCAGATATAATATAATCCTTAAAATAAAGATACATTATCAATACATACAATCCCCTGAGATTGCACACTTGAATGGCATGGTTACCTCATAGAAAATAATATAGAAAAATAAGTCAAAGGAAAAAATCTTTTTATCATGAAGATGAGTTTTATTATTACAGATTTACCCTCATTCAAATGTAATTTTCAATGTGAAAATCATATTTATTCAATACAAAACGATGACACATTAAAGTTATAATGCGTCATAGTACTAATATTTATAAAATATATGTAATGTCATGTCTGCTAAAGCAGATAATACATTTGCAATATTTAGACTATTAACCAAAATACATAAGTGCTTAATATGACATACTTCAAGAGATATGAAGTATTGTCTTTAACATGGAGTTATTGAAACAATTTAAAAGTGCATTGTGCATTGGTCCCAGGGAGAGTCTGTGTCTGTTCATATGATGTCAATTAAAATGTATTAATCACCTCTATATCATGGCAATCACATATATGTTGTGTATACACCAGTGCTTAAATATCATAAAGATACATTTATCTAATTATTCTAAATATTGAATAATAATCTTGACAAAAAGGAGTGCATTAGTCATGATAGGTATTAGTCATGATAGGTATATATTTCAGATATTACATTCCACATAGGACTATAATGAATGCAAGGTATTTGGCCATATCAACAGGAAGGAATATTTACTTTTCAACTCTTCTATAACTGTATAAGCCTTATTAGCTTCATCTGAAGGAGCAAACAACATATGCTTGTGGAATATAAATCATAACATTTACACATGTCACGTTGACCAATGTTAGATAGCATATACTGTATAAATTTCAGACACGTATCCCCAAGTATTCTTAAACGGCATAATATCCTCAATAAAAGGACACATACATTTATCAACAATTTACACCTGCATATTAATTGACATCATGTGAAATAAAAATGAATAAAGCTGTTAATGTTTTTGAAAATAAACAGCTATTAAAACAATTTTGAAATATATTTTCTAATTTTGATTAGAAAAATATATGCATATTTATGAGATGGAAATCACACTTAAGAAAGTGCTTCATAAAAAAATTAGATATTATATATCTTGAAAGAATTTAAAAAGAAAAATACTTCTTAATGCTTGCGGCGGGATTTGGCCTTTGGAGGAGAGGTACTTGGGATGGAAGTGTGGCGTCTTGGGCGACGCACACCAGCTGGCTGGGAGGCTAAAAGATGTGATTCAGGGTCCTGCAGGGAGATAACGGAGGATGCGAGTGAGGAGGGAGTTTGCGGCCTATCTGCAACCCTCTCCACTGCCTCTGCCAGGCGGACGAGTGCAGCATTATGTATGTCCATCTGGCTCTGTAGCCTCCTGAAATCCTGCTGCTGCTGGAGCCTAGTAAGTCTAAGCTCCCTGTGAATGAGCCTCAGTAGAGCATCCTGCTGGGACTGCGCGGGGATATTGGATTCCATGGGGGGCACTTGTGGCTGTATAGGTGTCTCCGGCACATATTCCTGGCTCTGTGTGAGGTTGTCGTCACTCAGTCTTGGGGACTGTGTGGGTGGCTCAATATCCAATTGAGGACAGACATTGGTGGGGGGTGGTGGTGATTGTTGTGGTGGTGGTAGTGGTGGCGGCATTTGTTGTGCCATGGGAGGGTGCTGAATGTGTTGTTGAGGTGGCATATAGTACATATGCTGCGGTGGAGGATGCATCTGCTGATGCTGTGGTGATGGAGGATGCATCTGCTGATGGTGTGGTGATGGAGGATGCATCTGCTGATGCTGTGGTGATGAAGGAGGCATCTGCTGATGCTGTGGTGATGGAGGATGCATCTGCTGATGCTGTGGTGATGAAGGAGGCATCTGCTGATGCTGTGGTGGTGGAGGATGCATCTGCTGATGCTGTGGTGATGAAGGAGGCATCTGCCGATGCTGTGGTGGTGGAGGATGCATCTGATAATGCTGCGTTGGAGGATGCATCTGATAATGCTGCGTTGGAGGATGCATCTGATAATGCTGCGTTGGAGGATGCATCTGATAATGCTGCGTTGGAGGATGCATCTGATAATGCTGCGTTGGAGGATGCATCTGATAATGCTGTGGTGGTGGAGGCTGCATCTGATGATATGTCCTCCCAGATGAATATGGGGATGGGCCAGGAACATTTTCAACCTCATAGGCCAGTGGCTGTTGCTCATCTCCTTCAAGTATGCTGAGGTAGGAGTATCCAGCTTCAATAACATCCCCCTCCTCCTCCTCACTGAATTCCGGAACATCACTGGCCTCCGGTCTTGTTGAGGACTCATACTCATGTTCCAATTCTGAAAAATAAATTGTAATTACAAATTAATCTGATGAAACATCTAACATTTTAAAATCAATTTTATAGATATAGTTTTATATATATATATATATATAATTTCTGTATGAACTTAAACATATTTAACCAGAGGTGTATATTTAAAGATTGTGCCTCTAAGCGACTCTTTGTATTACACATAGTCCATATATATGATATAGATAGAAAGAATTTAAATCTATACCCTTGCTTGTTTGAGCAGATAGCCACTCCAGAAATCAGGATGAATATATCCACTACAACTATGTTAAGATGCCATTAAAGGGGCAATGAAGTACAAATTAAACTTTCATGATTCAGACAGAGCATGCAAATTTAGTCAACATTTAATATTTTACTCCTATTATCATATTTTCTTCCTTCTCTTGGTATCTTTATTTGAGAAGCAAGAATGTAAAGCTTAAGAGCCAGACAATATTTGTTTCAGAACCTGGGTTGCTGTTGCTTATTGGGTGGCTAAATGTAGCCACCAATCACGAGCGCTAGCCAGGGTTCTGAACAAAAAATGCAAAGTCTCCATAGCTTACATTCCTACTTTTTCAGAAAAAGATACCAAGAGAACAAAGAAATATTTATAATAGTAGTACATTAGAGAGTTGCTTAAAATTGCTGCTCTATCTGAATCATGAAATAAAAAAATTGGGTTTACTATCACTTTAAGTTACTGTGCAAATTAGACTTTGAACCATGTAAAACATTACTTGTACTAATCCTACCTAGGTATGTTTTCCACTGATGCTTGAACACAATTGATTACTAAACATATATAATATATGAACATTCTATATTCTGTATTACACATGTGTATGATTACATTTATATTTTAAAAAACAAAGCCGATATATATTTCTGATGTTAACATATATTTGTTAGAAATAAAACATTTATTACATATGATATTTAATATTCACCTTCATGGACCTCTTCAGCTGGCACTGATGTGTCCATTGTCCCCTTACATCCGTAAACAGATTCATCTGAGATGACATTGGCCATCATCTCCTCCCATGACCTTAGGTGTATCCTCTTGCTAGGACCACCACCTGTCCCACGTGCATATTTGGCCTGCTGTGCCAGCTTAGCTTTGGTTTCCCTCCTGCAGTCATGATAGCGGTGTTTAATGCTGGCAATAGAACGATTACGTCCTAAGCAGCTGACTGCCACTCGAATCTCCTCCCACAGCTTATTCCGGACAGCCGGCCTCAGGTTAGGGTTCTCCAGCTGAGCTGCCCTCTCCAAGTATGCCTCAACAAGAGCCTCCTTCTCCTCCTCAGAGTACCTCTCCTCTCTAAGCCTGCCCTTCACACCTGAAGGGCCAGCAGACACAGACTCTCCCTCCTGTGACTGGGGACCAGCCCTCTCTACCTCCTCTGTCCCTGCAGGCTGTGACAGGCTACCACCAGCCCCACCCCCAGTTGCCACAGTCTGCCCCACTTTCCCTTTTCTTTTTGTGCCTAGCTGAGGCTGACTCCTCCTCACTCCTCCCACCTCCATTCCTCTTCCACCCTCTCTCCTTCCCTCCTCTGCCAGGGTTTGAGGAAGGACAAATCCTCCACCCAAACCTCGGCCCCTATTCCTGCCCATACTACTCCCTACTTCCCCCCTCCCCCTCCCTCTATCCACCCTCACCACTGCCCTCCCCCTAGCCACCCCCTTCCCAACTCCACTAGGCCTATCCATCCCTTTCTCCTTCCTCCCTAACTCTAACCTAACACTAAAGTCCCTAGCTTACCTAACTACACTAAGTCACCTAACTAAACCCTATATTAAATAGCCCCAAAACTAACTACCTAACCTATCTAGACCCTAACTATCTCTATTCTATATCCCTCAAAATAAAAATAAAATGTGGGGGTGAAAATAAACAAAGGGATGTAAATGAAAAAGGAAAAACTAAGGAGGATTAGAACAAAATTATAGACAAATAATAAGGGATGCAAATGAAGAAAGGGGTGAGCTATATAGTCAAATGAAACAAAAAATATGGGATGTAAAAAATAAATAGGATGTGAAAAATGTATATATATTAAAAAAAA